>NW_027136350.1:0-300000 GCF_039906515.1 Pseudorca crassidens
TGTTTACAAGAACCTCGTTTACGGTACAAATTCAATATCACAGAAAGCGAAAAAAGGATAAAGAACTTGTGGTACTTACGTACAATGCAATATCACTCAGCAATGAAATCTATGTCATCAGGCCCGTAGCAGCATAATGAGTGGATTCAGGTACGATGATTCTAAGTGAAATAAGTCACACAGAAAAAGAAACATCATAAGATATCACTACTACACGGAATGTAAACTTGGCTACACAGGAACTGAATTACAAAACAGAACAGGGTCTCAAATGTAGAAAACCAACTTATGCTTGCTTAAGGGGAAACGTGAGTTGGGGGGCTGCATAAAACCAGAGATTGAAATTAGCACAGATACCGTTCCATAAGCCAAATATGTAATAGACAAGAGCTACTCATTGCTCAACGAAGTGGACTCAACACCCCATATTAAACGCCTAAGAATATACCTGACTAGTAAGAATCTTAAAACCTATGGATTTATATGCTCCAAAAGAGAATCAAGCGTGTGTACAGCGGCATAAATGCAGCAGTGATAGGATTGGTGAGGTTTGGTGAGCAAATGCAGACCCTTTGAAGTCATATTGCATGGTACCCATTCCATGGGTCTCAACTCTCCAGGTTTAAGGGATTCTTCCTTCAGCTAAAACATGCATGTGGAACCCAGAGTATCATCCACCGTGTGATCGGAAAACGTGTTCAAATGTGCCAGTTTTCGTCCCCTGGTACTCGGGTGCAACATTCCAGACGCTTTACTAACACACTCCCCACTTGGAGAGTCAGTGCCTTTAACCTCCTGTTTGGCCCAGTTTGCAATTTCTGGCGAAAATGAACAGGAAGAGGGAGAACCAATGAGAGACTAGCTGGAGGTGTCTGGACGGGCAAATTTAACTCTCATTTCCCACCAGGAAGAGGAATTAACAAAAGGCTCAGCATGCCATGCTGGAACCACACTAGGGCCTGAAGCAATCCTGCGGTGTTGCGGCCAGCTCACAAGAAAGCGAGTTGAAGAAAGGAGCTCAGGGGCACTGTCATTCACAAACCTGCAGAGTTATAAATGACAGCTATCGTCCAAAAATATATTGAAGTAAGGCTGCCCAGAGGACTTGAAAGCGGGGCAGAATTGCAGGAAACCGATTTCAGGAGGTAGACTGGAATTGCATGTAAAGCATAGGAAAAGAGGCAGAACGTCCACAATGATGCACTCGGCCAAAAAGGGCGTATGCGTTTTTTCCTGAATATATTCAGGAAAAAACGCATACGCCCTTTTTGGCCAACCAAGCAAGCTTGCAAAGGAAGTCTGCACTACACTGGAGTGTCACTGCCCCCCGGTCAAAAGGGCCATCTGAAAAAAGTGTAAAATCCAGAAAGGCAGGACAGGCCATGGAGAACTGGGAGCCTTGTTATGCTGATGGGCGGGATGTAAATTGCCAACAGCCACTCTGGAGAAGTGTATGGTGTTTCCTGAAATATCTACAAAACAAAGCAACAGAGCCTAGGGCACTTCCACTTATGGTCCTATAGCTTAGGGAACTTATAATCAAAAAGACACAGCCACCCCAAATTTGGGACGGCTCTGTTTACAAGAACCTCGTTTATGGTACAAGTTCAATATCGCAGAAAACGTAAAATGGATAAAGAAGTTGTGGTACTTACGTACAATGCAATATCACTCAGCAATGAAATCTATGTCATCAGGCCCGTAACAGCATAATGAGTGGATTCAGGTACGATGATTCTAAGTGAAATAAGTCACACAGAAAAAGAAACTTCATAAGATATCACTACTACACGGAATGTAAACTTGGCTACACAGGAACTGAATTACAAAACAGAAAAGGGTCTCAAATGTAGAAAACCAACTTATGCTTGCTTAAGGGGAAAGGTGAGTTGGGGTGCTGCATAAAACCAGACATTGAAATTAGCACAGATATCGTTCCATAAGCCAAATATGTAATAGAAAAGAGCTACACCTTGCTCAACGAAGTGGACTCAACACCCCATATTAAAAGCCTAAGAATATACCTGACTAGTAAGAATCTTAAAACCTATGGATTTATATATCTCCGAAAGAGAATCAAGCGTGTGTATAGCGGCATAAATGCAGCAGTGATAGGATTGGTGAGGTTCGGTGAGCAAATGCAGACCCTTTGAAGTCATATTGCATGGTACCCATTCCATGGGTCTCAACTCTCCAGGTTTAAGGGATTCTTCCTTCAGCTAAAACATGCATGTGGAACGCAGAGTATGATCCACCGTTTGATCGGGAAACGTGTTCAAATGTGTCAGTTTTCGTCGACTGGTATTCGGGTGCAACATTCCAGACGCTTTACTAACACTCTCCCCACTTGGAGAGTCAGTGCCTTTAACCTCCTGTTTGGCCCAGTTTGCAATTTCTGCGGAAAATGAACAGGAATAGGGAGAACCAATGAGAGACTAGCTGGAGGTGTCTGGACGGGCAAATTTAACTCTCATTTCCCAACAGGAAGAGGAATTAACCAAAGGCTCAGCGTGCCATGCCGGAACAACACTAGGGCCTGAAGCGATGCTGCGGTGTTGCGGCCAGCTCACAAGAAAGCAAGTTGAAGAAAGGAGCTCAGGGGCACTGTAATTCACAAAACTGCAGAGTTATAAATGACAGATATCGTCCAAAAATATATTGAAGTAAGGCTGCCAAGAGGACTTGAAAGCGGGGCAGAATTACAGGAAACCGATTTCAGGAGGTAGACTGGAATTGCATGTAAAGCATAGGAAAAGAGGCAGAACGTCCACAATGATGCACTTGGCCAAAAAGGGCGTATGCGTTTTTTCCTCAAGAAAAAAAGCCTACGCCCTTTTTGGCCAAGCAAGCAAGCTTGCAAAGGAAATCTGCACTACAATGAAGTCTCACTGCCCCCCGGTCAAAAGGGCCATCTGAAAAAAGTGTAAAATCCAGAAAGGCAGGACAGGCCATGGAGAACTGGGAGCCTTGTTATGCTGATGGGCGGGATGTAAATTGCCAACAGCCACTCTGGAGAAGTGTATGGTGTTTCCTGAAACATCTAAAAAACAAAGCAACAGAGCCTAGGGCACTTCCACTTATGGTCCTATAGTTTAGGGAAATTAAAATCAAAAAGACACAGCCACCCCAAAGTTTGGGACGGCTCTGTTTACAAGAACCTCGTTTACGGTACAAATTCAATATCACAGAAAGCGAAAAATGGATAAAGAAGTTGTGGTACTTACGTACAATGCAATATCACTCAGCAATGAAATCTATGTCATCAGGCCCGTAGCAGCATAATGAGTGGATTCAGGTACGATGATTCTAAGTGAAATAAGTCACACAGAAAAAGAAACATCATAAGATATCACTACTACACGGAATGTAAATTTGGCTACACAGGAACTGAATTACAAAACAGAACAGGGTCTCAAATGTAGAAAACCAACTTATGCTTGCTTAAGGGGAAACGTGAGTTGGGGGGCTGCATAAAACCAGAGATTGAAATTAGCACAGATACCGTTCCATAAGCCAAATATGTCATAGACAAGAGCTACTCCTTGCTTTACGAAGTGGACTCAACACCCCATATTAAACGCCTAAGAATATACCTGACTAGTAAGAATCTTAAAACCTATGGATTTATATGCTCCAAAAGAGAATCAAGCGTGTGTACAGTGGCATAAATGCAGTAGTGATAGGATTGGTGAGGTTTGGTGAGCAAATGCAGACCCTTTGAAGTCATATTGCATGGTACCCATTCCATGGGTCTCAACTCTCCAGGTTTAAGGGATTCTTCCTTCAGCTAAAACATGCATGTGGAACCCAGAGTATGATCCACCGTGTGATCAGGAAACGTGTTCAAATGTGTCTCAGTTTTCGTGTCCTGGTACTCGGGTGCAACATTCCAGACGCTTTACTAACACTCTCCCCACTTGGAGAGTCAGTGCCTTTAACCTCCTGTTTGTCCCAGTTTGCAATTTCTGCGGAAAATGAACAGGAATAGGGAGAACCAATGAGAGACTAGCTGGAGATGTCTGAACGGGCAAATTTAACTCTCATTTCCCACCAGGAAGAGGAATTAACCAAAGCCTCAGCGGGCCATGCCGAAACCACACTAGGGCCTGAAGCTATCCTGCGGTGTTGCAGTCAGCTCAAAAGAAAGCGAGTTGAAGAAAGGAGCTCAGGGGCACTGTCATTCACAAACCTGCAGAGTTATAAATGACAGCTATCGTCCAAAAATATATTGAAGTAAGGCTGCCAAGAGGACTTGAAAGCAGGGCAGAATTGCAGGAAACCGATTTCAGGAGGTAGACTGGAATTGCATGTAAAGCATAGGAAAAGAGGCAGAACGTCCACAATGATGCACTTGTCCAAAAAGGGCGTATGCGTTTTTTCCTGAATATATTCAGGAAAAAACGCATACGCTCTTTTTGGCCAACCAAGCAAGCTTGCAAAGGAAATCTGCACTACAATGAAGTCTCACTACACCGCGGGCAAAAGGGCCATCTGAAAAAAGTATAAAATCCAGCAAAGCAGGACAGGCCATGGAGAACTGGGAGCCTTGTTATGCTGATGGGCGGGATGTAAATTGCCAACAGCCACTCTGGAGAAGTGTATGGTGTTTCCTGAAACATCTACAAAACAAAGCAACAGAGCCTAGGGCACTTCCACTTATGGTCCTATAGCTTAGGAAATTAAAATCAAAAAGACACAGCCACCCCAAAGTTTGGGACGGCTCTGTTTACAAGAACCTCGTTTACGGTACAAGTTCAATATCACAGAAAGCGAAAAATGGATAAAGAAGTTGTGGTACTTACGTACAATGCAATATCACTCAGCAATGAAATCTATGTCATCAGGCCCGTAGCAGCATAATGAGTGGATTCAGGTACGATGATTCTAAGTGAAATAAGTCACACAAAAAAAGAAACATCATAAGATATCACTACTACACGGAATGTAAACTTGGCTACACAGGAACTGAATTACAAAACAGAACAGGGTCTCAAATGTAGAAAACCAACTTATGCTTCCTTAAGGGGAAAGGTGAGTTGGGGTGCTGCATAAAACCAGAGATTGAAATTAGAACAGATACCGTTCCATAAGCCAAATATTTAATAGACAAGAGCTACTCCTTGCTCAACGAAGTGGACTCTACACCCCATAATAAACGCCTAAGAATATACCTGACTAGGAAGAATCTTAAAACCTATGGATTTATATGTCTCCGAAAGAGAATCAAGCGTGTGTACAGTGGCATAAACGCAGCAGTGATAGGATTGGTGAGGTTCGGTGGACAAATGCAGACCCTTTGAAGTCATATTGCATGGTACCCATTCCATGGGTCTCAACTCTCCAGGTTTAAGGGATTCTTCCTTCAGCTAAAACATGCATGTGGAACCCAGAGTATGATCCACCGTGTGCTCGGGAAACGTGTTCAATTGTGTCAGTTTTCGTCCCCTGGTACTCGGGTGCAACATTCCAGATGCTTTACTAACACTCTCCCCACTTGGAGAGTCAGTGCCTTTAACCTCCTGTTTGGCCCAGTTTGCAATTTCTGCGGAAAATGAACAGGAATAGGGAGAACCAATGAGAGACTAGGTGGAGGTGTCTGGACGGGCAAATTTAACTCTCATTTCCCACCAGGAAGAGGAATTAACCAAAGGCTCATTGTGCCATGCCGGAACCACACTAGGGCCTGAAGCAATGCTGCGGTGTTGCGGCCAGCTCACAAGAAAGCGAGTTGAAGAAAGGAGCTCAGGGGCACTGTCATTCACATACCTGCAGAGTTATAAATGACAGCTATCGTCCAAAAATATATTGAAGTAAGGCTGCCAAGAGGACTTGAAAGCGGGGCAGAATTGCAGGAAACCAATTTCAGGAGGTAGTCTGGAATTGCATGTAAAGCATAGGAAAAGAGGCAGAACGACCACAATGATGCACTTGGCCAAAAAGGGCGTATGCGTTTTTTCCTGACTATATTCAGGAATAAACGCATACGCACTTTTTGGCCAACCAAGCAAGCTTGCAAAGGAAATCTGCACTACAATGAAGTCTCACTGCCCCGCGGTCAAAAGGGCCATCTGAAAAAAGTGTAAAATCCACAAAGGCAGGACAGGCCATGGAGAACTGGGAGCCTTGTTATGCTGATGGGCGGGATGTAAATTGCCAACAGTCACTCTGGAGAAGTGTATGGTGTTTCCTGAAACATCTAAAAAACAAAGCAACAGAGCCTAGGGCACTTCCACTTATGGTCCTATAGCTTAGGGAAATTAAAATCAAAAAGACACAACCACCCCAATCTTTGGGACAGCTCTGTTTACAAGAACCTCGTTTACGGTACAAGTTCAATATCACAGAAAGCGCAAAATGGATAAAGAAGTTGTGGTACTTACGTACAATGCAATATCACTCAGCAATGAAATCTATGTCATCAGGCCCGTAGCAGCATAATGAGTGGATTCAGGTACGATGTTTGTAAGTGAAATAAGTCACACAGAGAAAGAAACATCATAAGATATCTCTACCACATGGAATGTAAACTTGGCTACACAGGAACTGAATTACACAACAGAACAGTGTCTCAAATGTAGAAAACCGACTTATGCTTGCTTAAGAGGAAAGGTGAGTTGGGGTGCTGCATAAAACCAAAGATTGAAATTAGCACAGATACGGTTCCATAAGCCAAATATGTAATAGACAAGAGCTACTCCTTGCTCAACGAAGTGGACTCTACACCCCATATTAAACGCCTAAGAATATACCTGACTAGTAAGAATCTTAAAACCTATGGATTTATATGTCTCAGAAAGAGAATCAAGCGTGTGTACAGTGGCATAAATGCAGCAGTGATAGGATTGGTGAGGTTCGGTGAGCAAATGCAAACCCTTTGAAGTCATATTGCATGGTACCCATTCCAGGGGTCTCAACTCTCCAGGTTTAAGGGATTCTTCCTTCAGATAAAACATGCATGTGGAACCCAGAGTATGATCCACCATGTGATCGGGATACGTGTTTAATTGTGTCAGTTTTCATCCCCTGGTACTCGGGTGCAACATTCCAGACGCTTTACTAACACTCTCCCCACTTGGAGAGTCAGTGCCTTTAACCTCCTGTTTGGCCCAGTTTGCAATTTCTGCGGAAAATGAACAGGAATAGGGAGAACCAATGAGAGACTAGCTGGAGGTGTCTGGACGGGCAAATTTAACTCTCATTTCCCAACAGGAAGAGGAATTAACCAAAGGCTCAGCGTGCCATGCCGGAACCACACTAGGGCCTGAAGCAATCCTGAGGTGTTGCGGCCAGCTCACAAGAAAGCGAGTTGAAGAAAGGAGCTCAGGGGCACTGTCATTCACAAACCTGCAGAGTTATAAATGATAGCTATCGTCCAAAAATATATTGAAGTAAGGCTGCCAAGAGGACTTGAAAGCGGGGCAGAATTGCAGGAAACCGATTTCAGGATGTAGACTGGAATTGCATGTAAAGCATAGGAAAAGAGGCAGAACGTCCACAATGATGCACTTGGACAAAAAGGGCATATGCGTTTTTTCCTGAATATATTCAGGAAAAAACGCATACGCACTTTTTGGCTAACCAAGCAAGCTTGCAAAGGAAATCTGCACTACAATGAAGTCTCACTGCTCCCCGGTCAAAAGAGCCATCTGAAAAAAGTGTAAAATCCAGAAAGTCAGGAGAGGCCATGGAGAACTGGGAGCCTTGTTATGCTGATGGGCGGGATGTAAATTGCCAACAGCCACTCTGGAGAAGTGTATGGTGTTTCCTGAAACATCTAAAAAACAAAGCAACAGAGCCTAGGGCACTTCCACTTATGGTCCTATAGCTTAGGGAAATTAAAATCAAAAAGACTCAGCCACCCCAAATTTAGGGACAGCTCTGTTTACAAGAACCTCATTTATGGTCCAAGTTCAATATCACAGAAAGCGAAAAATGGATAAAGAAGTTGTGGTACTTACGTACAATGCAATATCACTCAGCAATGAAATCTGTGTCATCAGGCCCGTAGCAGCATAATGAGTGGATTCAGGTACGATGATTCTAAGTGAAATAAGTCACACAGAAAAACAAACATCATAAGATATCACTACTACAAGGAAGGTAAACTTGGCTACACAGAAACTGAATTACAAAACAGAACAGGTTCTCAAATGTAGAAAACCAACTTATGCTTGCTTAAGGCGAAAGGTGAGTTGGGGTGCTGCATAAAACCAGAGATTGAAATTAGAACAGATACCGTTCCATAAGCCAAATATTTAATAGACAAGAGCTACTCCTTGCTCAACGAAGTGGACTCTACACCCCATATTAAACGCGTAAGAATATACCTGACTAGAAAGAATCTTAAAACCTATGGATTTATATGTCTCCGAAAGAGAATCAAGCATGTGTACAGTGTCATAAACGCAGCAGTGATAGGATTGGTGAGGTTCAGTGAGCAAATGCAGAACCTTTGAAGTCATATTGCATGGTACCCATTCCATGGGTCTCAAATCTCCAGGTTTAAGGGATTCTTCCTTCAGCTAAACATGCATGTGGAACCCAGAGTATGATCCACCGTGTGATCGGGAAACGTGTTTAATTGTGTCAGTTTTCATCCCCTGGTACTCGGGTGCAACATTCCAGACGCTTTACTAACACTCTCCCCACTTGGAGAGTCAGTGGCTTTAACCTCTTGTTTGGCCCAGTTTGCAATTTCTGCGGAAAATGAACAGGAATAGGGAGAACCAATGAGAGACTAGCTGGAGGTGTCTGGACGGGCAAATTTAACTCTCATTTCCCACCAGGAAGAGGAATTAACCAAAGGCTCAGTGTGCCATGCCGGAACCACACTAGGGCCTGAAGCAATGCTGCGGTGTTGCGGCCAGCTCACAAGAAAGCGAGTTGAAGAAAGGAGCTCAGGGGCACTGTCATTCACAAATTTGCAGAGTTATAAATGACAGCTATCTTCCAAAAATATATTGAAGTAAGGCTGCCAAGAGGACTTGAACGCTGGGCAGAATTGCAGGAAACCGATTTCAGGAGGTAAACTGGAATTGCATGTAAAGCAAAGGAAAAGAGGCAGAACGTCCACAATGATGCACTTGGCCAAAAAGGGCGTACGCGTTTTTTCCTGAATATATTCAGGAAAAAACGCATACGCCCTTTTTGGCCAACCAAGCAAGCTTGCAAAGGAAATCTGCACTACAATGAAGTCTCACTGCCCCCCGGTCAAAAGGGCCATCTGAAAAAAGTGTAAAATCCAGAAAGGCAGGACAGGCCATGGAGAACTGGGAGCCTTGTTATGCTGATGGGCGGGATGTAAATTGCCAACAGCCACTCTGGAGAAGTGTATGGTGTTTCCTGAAACATCTAAAAAACAAAGCAACAGAGCCTAGGGCACTTCCACTTATGGTCCTATAGTTTAGGGAAATTAAAATCAAAAAGAATCAGCCAACCCAAATTTGGGACGGCTCAGTTTACAAGAACCTCGTTTACGGTACAAGTTTAATATTGCAGAAAGCGAAAAATGGATAAAGAAGTTGTGGTACTTACGTACAATGCAATATCACTCAGCAATGAAATCTATGTCATCAGGCCCGTAACAGCATAATGAGTGGATTCAGGTACGATGATTCTAAGTGAAATAAGTCACACAGAAAACGAAACTTCATAAGATATCACTACTACACGGAATGTAAACTTGGCTACACAGGAACTGAATTACAAAACAGAAAAGGGTCTCAAATGTAGAAAACCATCTTATGCTTGCTTAAGGGGAAAGGTGAGTTGGGGTGCTGCATAAAACCAGAGATTGAAATTAGCACAGATACCGTTCCATAAGCCAAATATGTAATAGACCAGAGCTACTCCTTGCTCAACGAAGTGGACTCAACACCCCATATTAAACGCCTAAGAATATACCTGACTAGTAAGAATCTTAAATCCTATGGATTTATATGTCTCCGAAAGAGAATCAAGCGTGTGTACAGCGGCATAAATGCAGCAGTGATAGGATTGGTGAGGTTCGGTGAGCAAATGCAAACCCTTTGAAGTCATATTGCATGGTACCCATTCCATGGATCTCAACTCTCCAGGTTTAAGGGATTCTTCCTTCAGCTAAAACATGCATGTGGAACCCAGAGTAAGATCCACCATGTGATCAGGAAACGTGTTCAAATGTGTCTCAGTTTTCGTCCCCTGGTACTCGGGTGCAACATTCCAGACGCTATACTAACACTCTCCCCACTTGGAGAGTCAGTGCCTTTAACCTCCTCTTTGGCCCAGTTTTGCAATTTCCGTGGAAAATGAACAGGAATAGGGAGAACCAATGAGAGACTAGCTGGAGGTGTCTGGACGGGCAAATTTAACTCTCATTTCCCACCAGGAAGAGGAATTAACCAAAGACTCAGTGTGTCATGCCGGAACCACACTAGGGCCTGAAGCAATCCTGCGGTGTTGCGGCCAGCTCACAAGAAAGCGAGTTGAAGAAAGGAGCTCAGGGCCACTGTCATTCGCAAACCTACAGAGTTATAAATGACAGCTATCGTCCAAAAATATATTGAAGTAAGGCTGCCAAGAGGACTTGAAAGTGGGGCAGAATTGCAGGAAACTGATTTCAGGAGGTAGACTGGAATTGCATGTAAAGCATAGGAAAAGAGGCAGAACGTCCACAATGATGCACTTGGCCAAAAAGGGCGTATGCGTTTTTTCCTGAATATATTCAGGAAAAAACGCATACGCCCTTTTTGGCCAACCAAGCAAGCTTGCAAAGGAAATCTGCACTACAATGAAGTCTCACTGCTCCCCGGTCAAAAGGGCCATCTGAAAAAAGTGTAAAATCCAGAAAGGCAGGACAGGCCATGGAGAACTGGGAGCCTTGTTATGCTGATGGGCGGGATGTAAATTGCCAACAGCCACTCTGGAGAAGTGTATGGTGTTTCCTGAAACATCTAAAAAACAAAGCAACAGAGCCTAGGGCACTTCCACTTATGGTCCTATAGCTTAGGGAAATTAAAATCAAAAAGACTCAGCCACCCCAAAGTTAGGGACAGCTCTGTTTACAAGAACCTCATTTATGGTCCAAGTTCAATATCACAGAAAGCGAAAAATGGATCAAGAAGTTGTGGTACTTACGTACAATGCAATATCACTCAGCAATGAAATCTATGTCATCAGGCCCGTAGCAGCATAATGAGTGGATTCAGGTACGATGATTCTAAGTGAAATAAGTCACACAGAAAAACAAACATCATAAGATATCACTACTACAAGGAATGTAAACTTGGCTACACAGGAACTGAATTACAAAACAGAACAGGGTCTCAAATGTAGAAAACCAACTTATGCTTGCTTAAGGCGAAAGGTGAGTTGGGGTGCTGCATAAAACCAGAGATTGAAATTAGAACAGATACCGTTCCATAAGCCAAATATTTAATAGACAAGAGCTACTCCTTGCTCAACGAAGTGGACTCTACACCCCATATTAAACGCGTAAGAATATACCTGACTAGAAAGAATCTTAAAACCTATGGATTTATATGTCTCCGAAAGAGAATCAAGCGTGTGTACAGTGTCATAAACGCAGCAGTGATAGGATTGGTGAGGTTCGGTGAGCAAATGCAGACCCTTTGAAGTCATATTGCATGGTACCCATTCCATGGGTCTCAACTCTCCAGGTTTAAGGGATTCTTCCTTCAGCTAAAACATGCATGTGGAACCCAGAGTATGATCCACCGTGTGATCGGGAAACGTGTTTAATTGTGTCAGTTTTCATCCCCCGGTACTCGGGTGCAACATTCCAGATGCTTTACTAACACTCTCCCCACTTGGAGAGTCAGTGCCTTTAACCTCTTGTTTGGCCCAGTTTGCAATTTCTGCGGAAAATGAACAGGAATAGGGAGAACCAATGAGAGACTAGCTGGAGGTGTCT
The DNA here is from genome assembly GCF_039906515.1 of Pseudorca crassidens. Lineage (NCBI taxonomy): Eukaryota > Metazoa > Chordata > Mammalia > Artiodactyla > Delphinidae > Pseudorca > Pseudorca crassidens. Next base: position 11,912 of record NW_027136350.1, read on the forward strand.
GGACGGGCAAATTTAACTCTCATTTCCCACCAGGAAGAGGAATTAACCAAAGGCTCAGCATGTCATGCCGGAACCACACTAGGGCCTGAAGCAATGCTGCGGTGTTGCGGCCAGCTCACAAGAAAGCGAGTTGAAGAAAGGAGCTAAGGGGCACTGTCATTCACAAACCTGCAGAGTTATAAATGACAGCTATCGTCCAAAAATATATTGAAGTAAGGCTGCCAAGAGGACTTGAACGCTGGGCAGAATTGCAGGAAACCGATTTCAGGAGGTAGACTGGAATTGCATGTAAAGCAAAGGAAAAGAGGCAGAACGTCCACAATGATGCACTTGGCCAAAAAGGGCGTATGCGTTTTTTCCTGAATATATTCAGGAAAAAACGCATACGCCCTTTTTGGCCCACCATGCAAGCTTGCAAAGGAAATCTGCACTACAATGAAGTCTCACTGCCCCCCGGTCAAAAGGGCCATCTGAAAAAAGTGTAAAATCCAGAAAGGCAGGACAGGCCATGGAGAACTGGGAGCCTTGTTATGCTGATGGGCGGGATGTAAATTGCCAACAGCCACTCTGGAGAAGTGTATGGTGTTTCCTGAAACATCTAAAAAACAAAGCAACAGAGCCTAGGGCACTTCCACATATGGTCCTATAGCTTAGGGAAATTAAAATCAAAAAGACACAGCCACCCCAAAATTTGGGAAGGCTCTGTTTACAAGAACCTCGTTTACAGTATAAGTTCAAAATCACAGAAAGTGAAAAATGGATAAAGAAGTTGTGGTACTTACGTACAATGCAATATCACTCAGCAATGAAATCTATGTCATCAGGCCCATAGCAGCATAATGAGTGGATTCAGGTACGATGATTCTAAGTGAAATAAGTCACACAGAAAAAGAAACATCATAAGATATCTCTACCACATGGAATGTAAACTTGGCTACACAGGAACTGAATTACAAAACAGAACAGGGTCTCAAATGTAGAAAACCGACTTATGCTTGCTTAAGGGGAAAGGTGAGTTGGGGTGCTGCATAAAACCAGAGATTGAAATTAGCACAGATACCGTTCCATAAGCCAAATATGTAATAGAAAAGAGCTACTCCTTGCTCAACGAAGTGGACTCTACACCCCATATTAAACGCCTAAGAATATACCTGACTAGTAAGAATCTTAAAACCTATGGATTTATATGTCTCAGAAAGAGAATCAAGCGTGTGTACAGTGGCATAAATGCAGCAGTGATAGGATTGGTGAGGTTCGGTGAGCAAATGCAGACCCTTTGAAGTCATATTGCATGGTACCCACTGCAGGGGTCTCAACTCTCCAGGTTTAAGGGACTCTTCCTTCAGCTAAAACATGCATGTGGAACCCAGAGTATGATCCACCATGTGATCGGGAAACGTGTTCAAATGTGTCTCAGTTTTCGTCCCCTGGAACTCGGGTGCAACATTCCAGACGCTTTACTAACACTCTCCCCACTTGGAGAGTCAGTGCCTTTAACCTCCTGTTTGGCCCAGTTTGCAATTTCTGCGGAAAATGAACAGGAATAGGGAGAACCAATGAGAGACTAGCTGGAGGTGTCTGGACGGGCAAATTTAACTCTCATTTCCCACCAGGAAGAGGAATTAACCAAAGGCTAAGCGTGCCGTGCCGGAACCACACTAGGGCCTGAAGCAATCCTGCGGTGTTGCGGCCAGCTCACAAGAAAGCGAGTTGAAGAAAGGAGCTCAGGGGCACTGTCATTCACATACCTGCAGAGTTATAAATGATAGCTATCGTCCAAAAATATATTGAAGTAAGGCTGCCAAGAGGACTTGAAAGCGGGGCAGAATTGCAGGAAACCGATTTCAGGAGGTAGACTGGAATTGCATGTAAAGCATAGGAAAAGAGGCAGAACGTCCACAATGATGCACTTGGCCAAAAGGGCGTATGCGTTTTTTCCTGAATATATTCAGGAAAAAACGCATACGCCCTTTTTGGCCAACCAAGCAAGCTTGCAAAGGAAATCTGCACTACAATGAAGTCTCACTGCTCCCCGGTCAAAAGGGCCATCTGAAAAAAGTGTAAAATCCAGAAAGGCAGGACAGGCCATGGAGAACTGGGAGCCTTGTTATGCTGATGGGCGGGATGTAAATTGCCAACAGCCACTCTGGAGAAGTGTATGGTGTTTCCTGAAACATCTAAAAAACAAAGCAACAGAGCCTAGGGCACTTCCACTTATGGTCCTATAGCTTAGGGAAATTAAAATCAAAAAGACTCAGCCACCCCAAAGTTAGGGACAGCTCTGTTTACAAGAACCTCATTTATGGTCCAAGTTCAATATCACAGAAAGCGAAAAATGGATAAAGAAGTTGTGGTACTTACGTACAATGCAATATCACTCAGCAATGAAATCTATGTCATCAGGCCCGTAGCAGAATAATGAGTGGATTCAGGTACGATGATTCTAAGTGAAATAAGTCACACAGAAAAACAAACATCATAAGATATCACTACTACAAGGAATGTAAACTTGGCTACACAGGAACTGAATTACAAAACAGAACAGGGTCTCAAATGTAGAAAACCAACTTATGCTTGCTTAAGGGGAAAGGTGAGTTGGGGTGCTGCATAAAACCAGAGATTGAAATTAGCACAGATACCGTTCCATAAGCCAAATATGTAATAGACAAGAGCTACTCCTTGCTCAACGAAGTGGACTCTACACCCCATATTAAACGCCTAAGAATATACCTGACTAGTAAGAATCTTAAAACCTATGGATTTATATGTCTCAGAAAGAGAATCAAGCGTGTGTACAGTGGCATAAATGCAGCAGTGATAGGATTGGTGAGGTTCGGTGAGCAAATGCAGACCCTTTGAAGTCATATTGCATGGTACCCATTGCAGGGGTCTCAACTCTCCAGGTTTAAGGGATTCTTCCTTCAGCTAAAACATGCATGTGGAACCCAGAGTATGATCCACCATGTGATCGGGAAACGTGTTCAAATGTGTCTCAGTTTTCGTCCCCTGGTACTCGGGTGCAACATTCCAGACGCTTTACTAACACTCTCCCCACTTGGAGAGTCAGTGCCTTTAACCTCCTGTTTGGCCCAGTTTGCAATTTCTGCGGAAAATGAACAGGAATAGGGAGAACCAATGAGAGACTAGCTGGAGGTGTCTGGACGGGCATATTTAACTCTCATTTCCCACCAGGAAGAGGAATTAAACAAAGGCTAAGCGTGCCATGCCGGAACCACACTAGGGCCTGAAGCAATCCTGCGGTGTTGCGGCCAGCTCACAAGAAAGCGAGTTGAAGAAAGGAGCTCAGGGGCACTGTCATTCACATACCTGCAGAGTTATAAATGATAGCTATCGTCCAAAAATATATTGAAGTAAGGCTGCCAAGAGGACTTGAAAGCGGGGCAGAATTGCAGGAAACCGATTTCAGGAGGTAGACTGGAATTGCATGTAAAGCATAGGAAAAGAGGCAGAACGTCCACAATGATGCCCTTGGCCAAAAAGGGCGTATGCGTTTTTTCCTGAATATATTCAGGAAAAAACGCATACGCCCTTTTTGGCCAACCAAGCAAGCTTGCAAAGGAAATCTGCACTACAATGAAGTCTCACTGCTCCCCGGTCAAAAGGGCCATCAGAAAAAAGTGTAAAATCCAGAAAGGCAGGACAGGCCATGGAGAACTGGGAGCCTTGTTATGCTGATGGGCGGGATGTAAATTGCCAGCAGCCACTCTGGAGAAGTGTATGGTGTTTCCTGAAACATCTAAAAAACAAAGCAACAGAGCCTAGGGCACTTCCACTTATGGTCCTATAGCTTAGGGAAATTAAAATCAAAAAGACTCAGCCACCCCAAAGTTAGGGACAGCTCTGTTTACAAGAACCTCATTTATGGTCCAAGTTCAATATCACAGAAAGCGAAAAATGGATAAAGAAGTTGTGGTACTTACGTACAATGCAATATCACTCAGCAATGAAATCTATGTCATCAGGCCCGTAGCAGCATAATGAGTGGATTCAGGTACGATGATTCTAAGTGAAATAAGTCACACAGAAAAACAAACATCATAAGATATCACTACTACAAGGAATGTAAACTTGGCTACACAGGAACTGAATTACAAAACAGAACAGGGTCTCAAATGTAGAAAACCAACTTATGCTTGCTTAAGGTGAAAGGTGAGTTGGGGTGCTGCATAAAACCAGAGATTGAAATTAGAACAGATACCGTTCCATAAGCCAAATATTTAATAGACAAGAGCTACTCCTTGCTCAACGAAGTGGACTCTACACCCCATATTAAACGCGTAAGAATATACCTGACTAGAAAGAATCTTAAAACCTATGGATTTATATGTCTCCGAAAGAGAATCAAGCGTGTGTACAGCGGCATAAACGCAGCAGTGATAGGATTGGTGAGGTTCGGTGAGCAAATGCAGACCCTTTGAAGTCATATTGCATGGTACCCATTCCATGGGTCTCAACTCTCCAGGTTTAAGGGATTCTTCCTTCAGCTAAAACATGCATGTGGAACCCAGAGTATGATCCACCGTGTGATCGGGAAACGTGTTTAATTGTGTCAGTTTTCATCCCCCGGTACTCGGGTGCAACTTTCCAGACGCTTTACTAACACTCTCCCCACTTGGAGAGTCAGTGGCTTTAACCTCTTGTTTGGCCCAGTTTGCAATTTCTGCGGAAAATGAACAGGAATAGGGAGAACCAATGAGAGACTAGCTGGAGGTGTCTGGACGGGCAAATTTAACTCTCATTTCCCACCAGGAAGAGGAATTAAACAAAGACTCAGTGTGTCATGCCGGAACCACACTAGGGCCTGAAGCAATCCTGCGGTGTTGCGGCCAGCTCACAAGAAAGCGAGTTGAAGAAAGGAGCTCAGGGGCACTGTCATTCACAAACCTGCAGAGTTAAAAATGACAGCTATCGTCCAAAAATATATTGAAGTAAGGCTGCCAAGAGGAACTTGAAAGCGGGGCAGAATTGCAGGAAACCGATTTCAGGAGGTAGACTGGAATTGCATGTAAAGCATAGGAAAAGAGGCAGAACGTCCACAATGATGCACTTGGCCAAAAAGGGCATATGCGTTTTTTCCTGAATATATTCAGGAAAAAACGCATACGCCCTTTTTGGCCAAGCTAGCAAGCTTGCAAAGGAAATCTGCACTACAATGAAGTCTCACTGCCCCCCGGTCAAAAGGGCCATCTGAAAAAAGTGTAAAATCCAGAAATGCAGGACAGGCCATGGAGAACTGGGAGCCTTGTTATGCTGAAGGGCGGGATGTAAATTGCCAACAGCCAATCTGGAGAAGTGTATGGTGTTTCCTGAAACATCTAAAAAACAAGGCAACAGAGCCTAGGGCACTTCCACTTATGGTCCTATAGTTTTGGGAAATTAAAATCTAAAACACACAGCCACCCCAAAGTTTGGGACGGCTCTGTTTACAAGAACCTCGTTTACGGTACAAGATCAATATCGCAGAAAGTGAAAAATGGATAAAGAAGTTGTGGTACTTACGTACAATGCAATATCACTCAGCAATGAAATCTATGTCATCTGCCCGTAGCAGCATAATGAGTGGATTCAGGTACGATGATTCTAAGTGAAATAAGTCACACAGAAAAAGAAACATCATAAGATATCACTACTACACGGAATGTAAACTTGGCTACACAGGAACTGAATTACAAAACAGAACAGGGTCTCAAATGTAGAAAACCAACTTATGCTTCCTTAAGGGGAAAGGTGAGTTGGGGTGCTACATAAAACCAGAGATTGAAATTAGCACAGATACCGTTCCATAAGCCAAATATGTAATAGACAAGAGCTACTCCTTGCTCAACGAAGTGGACTCAACACCCCATATTAAACGCCTAAGAATATACCTGACTAGTAAGAATCTTAAAACCTATGGATTTATATGTCTCCGAAAGAGAATCAAGCGTGTGTACAGCGGCATAAACGCAGCAGTGATAGGATTGGTGAGGTTCGGTGAGCAAATGCAAACCCTTTGAAGTCATATTGCATGGTACCCATTCCATGGATCTCAACTCTCCAGGTTTAAGGGATTCTTCCTTCAGCTAAAACATGCATGTGGAACCCAGAGTATGATCCACTGTGTGATCGGAAACGTGTTCAAATGTGTCTCAGTTTTCGTCCTCCGGTTCTCGGGTGCAACATTCCAGACGCTTTACTAACACTCTCCCCACTTGGAGAGTCAGTGCCTTTAACCTCCTGTTTGGCCCAGTTTGCAATTTCTACGGAAAATGAACAGGAATAGGGAGAACCAATGAGAAACTAGCTGGAGGTGTCTGGACACGCAAAGTTAACTCTCGTTTCCCACCAGGAAGAGGAATTAACCAAAGGCTAAGCGTGCCGTGCCGGAACCACACTAGGGCCTGAAGCAATCCTGCGGTGTTGCGGCCAGCTCACAAGAAAGCGAGTTGAAGAAAGGAGCTCAGGGGCACTGTAATTCACAAACTGCAGAGTTATAAATGACAGCTATCGTCCAAAAATATATTGAAGTAAGGCTGCCAAGAGGACTTGAAAGCGGGGCAGAATTGCAGGAAACCGATTTCAGGAGGTAGACTGGAATTGCATGTAAAGCATAGGAAAAGAGGCAGAACGTCCACAATGATGCACTTGGCCAAAAAGGGCGTATGCGTTTTTTCCTGAATATATTCAGGAAAAAACGCATACGCCCTTTTTGGTCAACCAAGCAAGCTTGCAAAGGGAATCTGCACTACAATGAAGTCTCACTACCCTGCGGGCAAAAGGGCCATCTGAAAAAAGTATAAAATCCAGCAAAGCAGGACAGGCCATGGAGAACTGGGAGCCTTGTTATGCTGATGGGCGGGATGTAAATTGCCAACAGCCACTCTGGAGAAGTGTATGGTGTTTCCTGAAACATCTAAAAAACAAGGCAACAGAGCCTAGGGCACTTCCACTTATGGTCCTATAGTTTTGGGAAATTAAAATCTAAAACACACAGCCACCCCAAAGTTTGGGACGGCTGTGTTTACAAGAACCTCGTTTACGGTACAAATTCAATATCACAGAAAGCGAAAAATGGATAAAGAACTTGTGGTACTTACGTACAATGCAATATCACTCAGCAATGAAATCTATGTCATCAGGCCCGTAGCAGCATAATGAGTGGATTCAGGTACGATGATTCTAAGTGAAATAAGTCACACAGAAAAAGAAACATCATAAGATATCACTACTACACGGAATGTAAACTTGGCTACACATGAACTGAATTACAAAACAGAACAGGGTCTCAAATGTAGAAAACCAACTTATGCTTGCTTAAGGGGAAACGTGAGTTGGGGGGCTGCATAAAACCAGAGATTGAAATTAGCACAGATACCGTTCCATAAGCCAAATATGTAATAGACAAGAGCTACTCATTGCTCAACGAAGTGGACTCAACACCCCATATTAAACGCCTAAGAATATACCTGACTAGTAAGAATCTTAAAACCTATGGATTTATATGCTCCGAAAGAGAATCAAGCGTGTGTACAGCGGCATAAATGCAGCAGTGATAGAATTGGTGAGGTTTGGTGAGCAAATGCAGACCCTTTGAAGTCATATTGCATGGTACCCATTCCATGGGTCTCAACTCTCCAGGTTTAAGGGATTCTTCCTTCAGCTAAAACATGCATGTGGAACCCAGAGTATGATCCACCGTGTGATCGGGAAACGTGTTTAATTGTGTCAGTTTTCATCCCCCGGTACTCGGGTGCAACTTTCCAGACGCTTTACTAACACTCTCCCCACTTGGAGAGTCAGTGCCTTTAACCTCTTGTTTGGCCCAGTTTGCAATTTCTGCGGAAAATGAACAGGAATAGGGAGAACCAATGAGAGACTAGCTGGAGGTGTCTGGACGGGCAAATTTAACTCTCATTTCCCACCAGGAAGAGGAATTAACCAAAGGCTCAGCATGTCATGCCGGAACCACACTAGGGCCTGAAGCAATGCTGCGGTGTTGCGGCCAGCTCACAAGAAAGCGAGTTGAAGAAAGGAGCTCAGGGGCGCTGTCATTCACAAACCTGCAGAGTTATAAATGACAGCTATCGTCCAAAAATATATTGAAGTAAGGCTGCCAAGAGGACTTGAACGCTGGGCAGAATTGCAGGAAACCGATTTCAGGAGGTAGACTGGAATTGCATGTAAAGCAAAGGAAAAGAGGCAGAACGTCCACAATGATGCACTTGGCCAAAAAGGGCGTATGCGTTTTTTCCTGAATATATTCAGGAAAAAACGCATACGCCCTTTTTGGCCCACCAAGCAAGCTTGCAAAGGAAATCTGCACTACAATGAAGTCTCACTGCCCCCCGGTCAAAAGGGCCATCTGAAAAAAGTGTAAAATCCAGAAAGGCAGGACAGGCCATGGAGAACTGGGAGCCTTGTTATGCTGATGGGCGGGATGTAAATTGCCAACAGCCACTCTGGAGAAGTGTATGGTGTTTCCTGAAACATCTAAAAAACAAAGCAACAGAGCCTAGGGCACTTCCACTTATGGTCCTATAGCTTAGGGAAATTAAAATCAAAAAGACACAGCCACCCCAAAGTTTGGGAAGGCTCTGTTTAAAAGAACCTCGTTTACAGTACAAGTTCAAAATCACAGAAAGTGAAAAATGGATAAAGAAGTTGTGGTACTTACGTACAATGCAATATCACTCAGCAATGAAATCTATGTCATCAGGCCCATAGCAGCATAATGAGTGGATTCAGGTACGATGATTCTAAGTGAAATAAGTCACACAGAAAAAGAAACATCATAAGTTATCTCTACCACATGGAATGTAAACTTGGCTACACAGGAACTGAATTACAAAACAGAACAGGTTCTCAAATGTAGAAAACCGACTTATGCTTGCTTAAGGGGAAAGGTGAGTTGGGGTGCTGCATAAAACCAGAGATTGAAATTAGCACAGATACCGTTCCATAAGCCAAATATGTAATAGACAAGAGCTACTCCTTGCTCAACGAAGTGGACTCTACACCCCATATTAACGCCTAAGAATATACCTGACTAGTAAGAATCTTAAAACCTATGGATTTATATGTCTCAGAAAGAGAATCAAGCGTGTGTACAGTGGCATAAATGCAGCAGTGATAGGATTGGTGAGGTTCGGTGAGCAAATGCAGACCCTTTGAAGTCATATTGCATGGTACCCATTGCAGGGGTCTCAACTCTCCAGGTTTAAGGGATTCTTCCTTCAGCTAAAACATGCATGTGGAACCCAGAGTATGATCCACCATGTGATCGGGAAACGTGTTCAAATGTGTCTCAGTTTTCGTCCCCTGGTACTCGGGTGCAACATTCCAGACGCTTTACTAACACTCTCCCCATTGGAGAGTCAGTGCCTTTAACCTCCTGTTTGGCCCAGTTTGCAATTTCTGCGGAAAATGAACAGGAATAGGGAGAACCAATGAGAGACTAGCTGGAGGTGTCTGGACGGGCAAATTTAACTCTCATTTCCCACCAGGAAGAGGAATTAACCAAAGACTCAGTGTGTCATGCCGGAACCACACTAGGGCCTGAAGCAATCCTGCGGTGTTGCGGCCAGCTCACAAGAAAGCGAGTTGAAGAAAGGAGCTCAGGGGCACTGTCATTCACAAACCTGCAGAGTTAAAAATGACAGCTATCGTCCAAAAATATATTGAAGTAAGGCTGCCAAGAGGAACTTGAAAGCGGGGCAGAATTGCAGGAAACCGATTTCAGGAGGTAGACTGGAATTGCATGTAAAGCATAGGAAAAGAGGCAGAACGTCCACAATGATGCACTTGGCCAAAAAGGGCATATGCGTTTTTTCCTGAATATATTCAGGAAAAAACGCATACGCACTTTTTGGTCAACCAAGCAAGCTTGCAAAGGAAATCTGCACTACAATGAAGTCTCACTGCCCCCCGGTCAAAAGGGCCATCTGAAAAAAGTGTAAAATCCAGAAAGGCAGGACAGGCCATGGAGAACTGGGAGCCTTGTTATGCTGATGGGCGGGATGTAAATTGCCAACAGCCACTCTGGAGAAGTGTATGGTGTTTCCTGAAACATCTAAAAAACAAGGCAACAGAGCCTAGGGCACTTCCACTTATGGTCCTATAGTTTAGGGAAATTAAAATCTAAAACACACAGCCACCCCAAATTTTGGGATGGCTGTGTTTACAAGAACCTCGTTTACGGTACAAATTCAATATCACAGAAAGCGAAAAAAGGATAAAGAACTTGTGGTACTTACGTACAATGCAATATCACTCAGCAATGAAATCTATGTCATCAGGCCCGTAGCAGCATAATGAGTGGATTCAGGTACGATGATTCTAAGTGAAATAAGTCACACAGAAAAAGAAACATCATAAGATATCACTACTACACGGAATGTAAACTTGGCTACACAGGAACTGAATTACAAAACAGAACAGGGTCTCAAATGTAGAAAACCAACTTATGCTTGCTTAAGGGGAAACGTGAGTTGGGGGGCTGCATAAAACCAGAGATTGAAATTAGCACAGATACCGTTCCATAAGCCAAATATGTAATAGACAAGAGCTACTCATTGCTCAACGAAGTGGACTCAACACCCCATATTAAACGCCTAAGAATATACCGGACTAGTAAGAATCTTAAAACCTATGGATTTATATGCTCCAAAAGAGAATCAAGCGTGTGTACAGCGGCATAAATGCAGCAGTGATAGGATTGGTGAGGTTTGGTGAGCAAATGCAGACCCTTTGAAGTCATATTGCATGGTACCCATTCCATGGGTCTCAACTCTCCAGGTTTAAGGGATTCTTCCTTCAGCTAAAACATGCATGTGGAACCCAGAGTATCATCCACCGTGTGATCGGAAAACGTGTTCAAATGTGCCAGTTTTCGTCCCCTGGTACTCGGGTGCAACATTCCAGACGCTTTACTAACACTCTCCCCACTTGGAGAGTCAGTGCCTTTAACCTCCTGTTTGGCCCAGTTTGCAATTTCTGGCGAAAATGAACAGGAAGAGGGAGAACCAATGAGAGACTAGCTGGAGGTGTCTGGACGGGCAAATTTAACTCTCATTTCCCACCAGGAAGAGGAATTAACAAAAGGCTCAGCGTGCCATGCTGGAACCACACTAGGGCCTGAAGCAATCCTGCGGTGTTGCGGCCAGCTCACAAGAAAGCGAGTTGAAGAAAGGAGCTCAGGGGCACTGTCATTCACAAACCTGCAGAGTTATAAATGACAGCTATCGTCCAAAAATATATTGAAGTAAGGCTGCCCAGAGGACTTGAAAGCGGGGCAGAATTGCAGGAAACCGATTTCAGGAGGTAGACTGGAATTGCATGTAAAGCATAGGAAAAGAGGCAGAACGTCCACAATGATGCACTCGGCCAAAAAGGGCGTATGCGTTTCTTCCTGAATATATTCAGGAAAAAACGCATACGCCCTTTTTGGCCAACCAAGCAAGCTTGCAAAGGAAGTCTGCACTACACTGGAGTGTCACTGCCCCCCGGTCAAAAGGGCCATCTGAAAAAAGTGTAAAATCCAGAAAGGCAGGACAGGCCATGGAGAACTGGGAGCCTTGTTATGCTGATGGGCGGGATGTAAATTGCCAACAGCCACTCTGGAGAAGTGTATGGTGTTTCCTGAAATATCTACAAAACAAAGCAACAGAGCCTAGGGCACTTCCACTTATGGTCCTATAGCTTAGGGAACTTATAATCAAAAAGACACAGCCACCCCAAATTTGGGACGGCTCTGTTTACAAGAACCTCGTTTATGGTACAAGTTCAATATCGCAGAAAACGTAAAATGGATAAAGAAGTTGTGGTACTTACGTACAATGCAATATCACTCAGCAATGAAATCTATGTCATCAGGCCCGTAACAGCATAATGAGTGGATTCAGGTACGATGATTCTAAGTGAAATAAGTCACACAGAAAAAGAAACTTCATAAGATATCACTACTACACGGAATGTAAACTTGGCTACACAGGAACTGAATTACAAAACAGAAAAGGGTCTCAAATGTAGAAAACCAACTTATGCTTGCTTAAGGGGAAAGGTGAGTTGGGGTGCTGCATAAAACCAGACATTGAAATTAGCACAGATATCGTTCCATAAGCCAAATATGTAATAGAAAAGAGCTACACCTTGCTCAACGAAGTGGACTCAACACCCCATATTAAAAGCCTAAGAATATACCTGACTAGTAAGAATCTTAAAACCTATGGATTTATATATCTCCGAAAGAGAATCAAGCGTGTGTATAGCGGCATAAATGCAGCAGTGATAGGATTGATGAGGTTCGGTGAGCAAATGCAGACCCTTTGAAGTCATATTGCATGGTACCCATTCCATGGGTCTCAACTCTCCAGGTTTAAGGGATTCTTCCTTCAGCTAAAACATGCATGTGGAACGCAGAGTATGATCCACCGTTTGATCGGGAAACGTGTTCAAATGTGTCAGTTTTCGTCGACTGGTATTCGGGTGCAACATTCCAGACGCTTTACTAACACTCTCCCCACTTGGAGAGTCAGTGCCTTTAACCTCCTGTTTGGCCCAGTTTGCAATTTCTGCGGAAAATGAACAGGAATAGGGAGAACCAATGAGAGACTAGCTGGAGGTGTCTGGACGGGCAAATTTAACTCTCATTTCCCAACAGGAAGAGGAATTAACCAAAGGCTCAGCGTGCCATGCCGGAACAACACTAGGGCCTGAAGCGATGCTGCGGTGTTGCGGCCAGCTCACAAGAAAGCAAGTTGAAGAAAGGAGCTCAGGGGCACTGTAATTCACAAAACTGCAGAGTTATAAATGACAGATATCGTCCAAAAATATATTGAAGTAAGGCTGCCAAGAGGACTTGAAAGCGGGGCAGAATTACAGGAAACCGATTTCAGGAGGTAGACTGGAATTGCATGTAAAGCATAGGAAAAGAGGCAGAACGTCCACAATGATGCACTTGGCCAAAAAGGGCGTATGCGTTTTTTCCTCAAGAAAAAAAGCCTACGCCCTTTTTGGCCAAGCAAGCAAGCTTGCAAAGGAAATCTGCACTACAATGAAGTCTCACTGCCCCCCGGTCAAAAGGGCCATCTGAAAAAAGTGTAAAATCCAGAAAGGCAGGACAGGCCATGGAGAACTGGGAGCCTTGTTATGCTGATGGGCGGGATGTAAATTGCCAACAGCCACTCTGGAGAAGTGTATGGTGTTTCCTGAAACATCTAAAAAACAAAGCAACAGAGCCTAGGGCACTTCCACTTATGGTCCTATAGTTTAGGGAAATTAAAATCAAAAAGACACAGCCACCCCAAAGTTTGGGACGGCTCTGTTTACAAGAACCTCGTTTACGGTACAAATTCAATATCACAGAAAGCGAAAAATGGATAAAGAAGTTGTGGTACTTACGTACAATGCAATATCACTCAGCAATGAAATCTATGTCATCAGGCCCGTAGCAGCATAATGAGTGGATTCAGGTACGATGATTCTAAGTGAAATAAGTCACACAGAAAAAGAAACATCATAAGATATCACTACTACACGGAATGTAAATTTGGCTACACAGGAACTGAATTACAAAACAGAACAGGGTCTCAAATGTAGAAAACCAACTTATGCTTGCTTAAGGGGAAACGTGAGTTGGGGGGCTGCATAAAACCAGAGATTGAAATTAGCACAGATACCGTTCCATAAGCCAAATATGTCATAGACAAGAGCTACTCCTTGCTTTACGAAGTGGACTCAACACCCCATATTAAACGCCTAAGAATATACCTGACTAGTAAGAATCTTAAAACCTATGGATTTATATGCTCCAAAAGAGAATCAAGCGTGTGTACAGTGGCATAAATGCAGTAGTGATAGGATTGGTGAGGTTTGGTGAGCAAATGCAGACCCTTTGAAGTCATATTGCATGGTACCCATTCCATGGGTCTCAACTCTCCAGGTTTAAGGGATTCTTCCTTCAGCTAAAACATGCATGTGGAACCCAGAGTATGATCCACCGTGTGATCAGGAAACGTGTTCAAATGTGTCTCAGTTTTCGTGTCCTGGTACTCGGGTGCAACATTCCAGACGCTTTACTAACACTCTCCCCACTTGGAGAGTCAGTGCCTTTAACCTCCTGTTTGTCCCAGTTTGCAATTTCTGCGGAAAATGAACAGGAATAGGGAGAACCAATGAGAGACTAGCTGGAGATGTCTGAACGGGCAAATTTAACTCTCATTTCCCACCAGGAAGAGGAATTAACCAAAGCCTCAGCGGGCCATGCCGAAACCACACTAGGGCCTGAAGCTATCCTGCGGTGTTGCAGTCAGCTCAAAAGAAAGCGAGTTGAAGAAAGGAGCTCAGGGGCACTGTCATTCACAAACCTGCAGAGTTATAAATGACAGCTATCGTCCAAAAATATATTGAAGTAAGGCTGCCAAGAGGACTTGAAAGCAGGGCAGAATTGCAGGAAACCGATTTCAGGAGGTAGACTGGAATTGCATGTAAAGCATAGGAAAAGAGGCAGAACGTCCACAATGATGCACTTGTCCAAAAAGGGCGTATGCGTTTTTTCCTGAATATATTCAGGAAAAAACGCATACGCTCTTTTTGGCCAACCAAGCAAGCTTGCAAAGGAAATCTGCACTACAATGAAGTCTCACTACACCGCGGGCAAAAGGGCCATCTGAAAAAAGTATAAAATCCAGCAAAGCAGGACAGGCCATGGAGAACTGGGAGCCTTGTTATGCTGATGGGCGGGATGTAAATTGCCAACAGCCACTCTGGAGAAGTGTATGGTGTTTCCTGAAACATCTACAAAACAAAGCAACAGAGCCTAGGGCACTTCCACTTATGGTCCTATAGCTTAGGAAATTAAAATCAAAAAGACACAGCCACCCCAAAGTTTGGGACGGCTCTGTTTACAAGAACCTCGTTTACGGTACAAGTTCAATATCACAGAAAGCGAAAAATGGATAAAGAAGTTGTGGTACTTACGTACAATGCAATATCACTCAGCAATGAAATCTATGTCATCAGGCCCGTAGCAGCATAATGAGTGGATTCAGGTACGATGATTCTAAGTGAAATAAGTCACACAAAAAAAGAAACATCATAAGATATCACTACTACACGGAATGTAAACTTGGCTACACAGGAACTGAATTACAAAACAGAACAGGGTCTCAAATGTAGAAAAACCAACTTATGCTTCCTTAAGGGGAAAGGTGAGTTGGGGTGCTGCATAAAACCAGAGATTGAAATTAGAACAGATACCGTTCCATAAGCCAAATATTTAATAGACAAGAGCTACTCCTTGCTCAACGAAGTGGACTCTACACCCCATAATAAACGCCTAAGAATATACCTGACTAGGAAGAATCTTAAAACCTATGGATTTATATGTCTCCGAAAGAGAATCAAGCGTGTGTACAGTGGCATAAACGCAGCAGTGATAGGATTGGTGAGGTTCGGTGGACAAATGCAGACCCTTTGAAGTCATATTGCATGGTACCCATTCCATGGGTCTCAACTCTCCAGGTTTAAGGGATTCTTCCTTCAGCTAAAACATGCATGTGGAACCCAGAGTATGATCCACCGTGTGCTCGGGAAACGTGTTCAATTGTGTCAGTTTTCGTCCCCTGGTACTCGGGTGCAACATTCCAGATGCTTTACTAACACTCTCCCCACTTGGAGAGTCAGTGCCTTTAACCTCCTGTTTGGCCCAGTTTGCAATTTCTGCGGAAAATGAACAGGAATAGGGAGAACCAATGAGAGACTAGGTGGAGGTGTCTGGACGGGCAAATTTAACTCTCATTTCCCACCAGGAAGAGGAATTAACCAAAGGCTCATTGTGCCATGCCGGAACCACACTAGGGCCTGAAGCAATGCTGCGGTGTTGCGGCCAGCTCACAAGAAAGCGAGTTGAAGAAAGGAGCTCAGGGGCACTGTCATTCACATACCTGCAGAGTTATAAATGACAGCTATCGTCCAAAAATATATTGAAGTAAGGCTGCCAAGAGGACTTGAAAGCGGGGCAGAATTGCAGGAAACCAATTTCAGGAGGTAGTCTGGAATTGCATGTAAAGCATAGGAAAAGAGGCAGAACGACCACAATGATGCACTTGGCCAAAAAGGGCGTATGCGTTTTTTCCTGACTATATTCAGGAATAAACGCATACGCACTTTTTGGCCAACCAAGCAAGCTTGCAAAGGAAATCTGCACTACAATGAAGTCTCACTGCCCCGCGGTCAAAAGGGCCATCTGAAAAAAGTGTAAAATCCACAAAGGCAGGACAGGCCATGGAGAACTGGGAGCCTTGTTATGCTGATGGGCGGGATGTAAATTGCCAACAGTCACTCTGGAGAAGTGTATGGTGTTTCCTGAAACATCTAAAAAACAAAGCAACAGAGCCTAGGGCACTTCCACTTATGGTCCTATAGCTTAGGGAAATTAAAATCAAAAAGACACAACCACCCCAATCTTTGGGACAGCTCTGTTTACAAGAACCTCGTTTACGGTACAAGTTCAATATCACAGAAAGCGCAAAATGGATAAAGAAGTTGTGGTACTTACGTACAATGCAATATCACTCAGCAATGAAATCTATGTCATCAGGCCCGTAGCAGCATAATGAGTGGATTCAGGTACGATGTTTGTAAGTGAAATAAGTCACACAGAGAAAGAAACATCATAAGATATCTCTACCACATGGAATGTAAACTTGGCTACACAGGAACTGAATTACACAACAGAACAGTGTCTCAAATGTAGAAAACCGACTTATGCTTGCTTAAGAGGAAAGGTGAGTTGGGGTGCTGCATAAAACCAAAGATTGAAATTAGCACAGATACGGTTCCATAAGCCAAATATGTAATAGACAAGAGCTACTCCTTGCTCAACGAAGTGGACTCTACACCCCATATTAAACGCCTAAGAATATACCTGACTAGTAAGAATCTTAAAACCTATGGATTTATATGTCTCAGAAAGAGAATCAAGCGTGTGTACAGTGGCATAAATGCAGCAGTGATAGGATTGGTGAGGTTCGGTGAGCAAATGCAAACCCTTTGAAGTCATATTGCATGGTACCCATTCCAGGGGTCTCAACTCTCCAGGTTTAAGGGATTCTTCCTTCAGATAAAACATGCATGTGGAACCCAGAGTATGATCCACCATGTGATCGGGATACGTGTTTAATTGTGTCAGTTTTCATCCCCTGGTACTCGGGTGCAACATTCCAGACGCTTTACTAACACTCTCCCCACTTGGAGAGTCAGTGCCTTTAACCTCCTGTTTGGCCCAGTTTGCAATTTCTGCGGAAAATGAACAGGAATAGGGAGAACCAATGAGAGACTAGCTGGAGGTGTCTGGACGGGCAAATTTAACTCTCATTTCCCAACAGGAAGAGGAATTAACCAAAGGCTCAGCGTGCCATGCCGGAACCACACTAGGGCCTGAAGCAATCCTGAGGTGTTGCGGCCAGCTCACAAGAAAGCGAGTTGAAGAAAGGAGCTCAGGGGCACTGTCATTCACAAACCTGCAGAGTTATAAATGATAGCTATCGTCCAAAAATATATTGAAGTAAGGCTGCCAAGAGGACTTGAAAGCGGGGCAGAATTGCAGGAAACCGATTTCAGGATGTAGACTGGAATTGCATGTAAAGCATAGGAAAAGAGGCAGAACGTCCACAATGATGCACTTGGACAAAAAGGGCATATGCGTTTTTTCCTGAATATATTCAGGAAAAAACGCATACGCACTTTTTGGCTAACCAAGCAAGCTTGCAAAGGAAATCTGCACTACAATGAAGTCTCACTGCTCCCCGGTCAAAAGAGCCATCTGAAAAAAGTGTAAAATCCAGAAAGTCAGGAGAGGCCATGGAGAACTGGGAGCCTTGTTATGCTGATGGGCGGGATGTAAATTGCCAACAGCCACTCTGGAGAAGTGTATGGTGTTTCCTGAAACATCTAAAAAACAAAGCAACAGAGCCTAGGGCACTTCCACTTATGGTCCTATAGCTTAGGGAAATTAAAATCAAAAAGACTCAGCCACCCCAAATTTAGGGACAGCTCTGTTTACAAGAACCTCATTTATGGTCCAAGTTCAATATCACAGAAAGCGAAAAATGGATAAAGAAGTTGTGGTACTTACGTACAATGCAATATCACTCAGCAATGAAATCTGTGTCATCAGGCCCGTAGCAGCATAATGAGTGGATTCAGGTACGATGATTCTAAGTGAAATAAGTCACACAGAAAAACAAACATCATAAGATATCACTACTACAAGGAAGGTAAACTTGGCTACACAGAAACTGAATTACAAAACAGAACAGGTTCTCAAATGTAGAAAACCAACTTATGCTTGCTTAAGGCGAAAGGTGAGTTGGGGTGCTGCATAAAACCAGAGATTGAAATTAGAACAGATACCGTTCCATAAGCCAAATATTTAATAGACAAGAGCTACTCCTTGCTCAACGAAGTGGACTCTACACCCCATATTAAACGCGTAAGAATATACCTGACTAGAAAGAATCTTAAAACCTATGGATTTATATGTCTCCGAAAGAGAATCAAGCATGTGTACAGTGTCATAAACGCAGCAGTGATAGGATTGGTGAGGTTCAGTGAGCAAATGCAGAACCTTTGAAGTCATATTGCATGGTACCCATTCCATGGGTCTCAAATCTCCAGGTTTAAGGGATTCTTCCTTCAGCTAAACATGCATGTGGAACCCAGAGTATGATCCACCGTGTGATCGGGAAACGTGTTTAATTGTGTCAGTTTTCATCCCCTGGTACTCGGGTGCAACATTCCAGACGCTTTACTAACACTCTCCCCACTTGGAGAGTCAGTGGCTTTAACCTCTTGTTTGGCCCAGTTTGCAATTTCTGCGGAAAATGAACAGGAATAGGGAGAACCAATGAGAGACTAGCTGGAGGTGTCTGGACGGGCAAATTTAACTCTCATTTCCCACCAGGAAGAGGAATTAACCAAAGGCTCAGTGTGCCATGCCGGAACCACACTAGGGCCTGAAGCAATGCTGCGGTGTTGCGGCCAGCTCACAAGAAAGCGAGTTGAAGAAAGGAGCTCAGGGGCACTGTCATTCACAAATTTGCAGAGTTATAAATGACAGCTATCTTCCAAAAATATATTGAAGTAAGGCTGCCAAGAGGACTTGAACGCTGGGCAGAATTGCAGGAAACCGATTTCAGGAGGTAAACTGGAATTGCATGTAAAGCAAAGGAAAAGAGGCAGAACGTCCACAATGATGCACTTGGCCAAAAAGGGCGTACGCGTTTTTTCCTGAATATATTCAGGAAAAAACGCATACGCCCTTTTTGGCCAACCAAGCAAGCTTGCAAAGGAAATCTGCACTACAATGAAGTCTCACTGCCCCCCGGTCAAAAGGGCCATCTGAAAAAAGTGTAAAATCCAGAAAGGCAGGACAGGCCATGGAGAACTGGGAGCCTTGTTATGCTGATGGGCGGGATGTAAATTGCCAACAGCCACTCTGGAGAAGTGTATGGTGTTTCCTGAAACATCTAAAAAACAAAGCAACAGAGCCTAGGGCACTTCCACTTATGGTCCTATAGTTTAGGGAAATTAAAATCAAAAAGAATCAGCCAACCCAAATTTGGGACGGCTCAGTTTACAAGAACCTCGTTTACGGTACAAGTTTAATATTGCAGAAAGCGAAAAATGGATAAAGAAGTTGTGGTACTTACGTACAATGCAATATCACTCAGCAATGAAATCTATGTCATCAGGCCCGTAACAGCATAATGAGTGGATTCAGGTACGATGATTCTAAGTGAAATAAGTCACACAGAAAACGAAACTTCATAAGATATCACTACTACACGGAATGTAAACTTGGCTACACAGGAACTGAATTACAAAACAGAAAAGGGTCTCAAATGTAGAAAACCATCTTATGCTTGCTTAAGGGGAAAGGTGAGTTGGGGTGCTGCATAAAACCAGAGATTGAAATTAGCACAGATACCGTTCCATAAGCCAAATATGTAATAGACCAGAGCTACTCCTTGCTCAACGAAGTGGACTCAACACCCCATATTAAACGCCTAAGAATATACCTGACTAGTAAGAATCTTAAATCCTATGGATTTATATGTCTCCGAAAGAGAATCAAGCGTGTGTACAGCGGCATAAATGCAGCAGTGATAGGATTGGTGAGGTTCGGTGAGCAAATGCAGACCCTTTGAAGTCATATTGCATGGTACCCATTCCATGGATCTCAACTCTCCAGGTTTAAGGGATTCTTCCTTCAGCTAAAACATGCATGTGGAACCCAGAGTAAGATCCACCATGTGATCAGGAAACGTGTTCAAATGTGTCTCAGTTTTCGTCCCCTGGTACTCGGGTGCAACATTCCAGACGCTATACTAACACTCTCCCCACTTGGAGAGTCAGTGCCTTTAACCTCCTCTTTGGCCCAGTTTTGCAATTTCCGTGGAAAATGAACAGGAATAGGGAGAACCAATGAGAGACTAGCTGGAGGTGTCTGGACGGGCAAATTTAACTCTCATTTCCCACCAGGAAGAGGAATTAACCAAAGACTCAGTGTGTCATGCCGGAACCACACTAGGGCCTGAAGCAATCCTGCGGTGTTGCGGCCAGCTCACAAGAAAGCGAGTTGAAGAAAGGAGCTCAGGGCCACTGTCATTTGCAAACCTACAGAGTTATAAATGACAGCTATCGTCCAAAAATATATTGAAGTAAGGCTGCCAAGAGGACTTGAAAGTGGGGCAGAATTGCAGGAAACTGATTTCAGGAGGTAGACTGGAATTGCATGTAAAGCATAGGAAAAGAGGCAGAACGTCCACAATGATGCACTTGGCCAAAAAGGGCGTATGCGTTTTTTCCTGAATATATTCAGGAAAAAACGCATACGCCCTTTTTGGCCAAGCAAGCAAGCTTGCAAAGGAAATCTGCACTACAATGAAGTCTCACTGCCCCCCGGTCAAAAGGGCCATCTGAAAAAAGTGTAAAATCCAGAAAGGCAGGACAGGCCATGGAGAACTGGGAGCCTTGTTATGCTGATGGGTGGGATGTAAATTGCCAACAGCCACTCTGGAGAAGTGTATGGTGTTTCCTGAAACATCTAAAAAACAAAGCAACAGAGCCTAGGGCACTTCCACTTATGGTCCTATAGCTTAGGGAAATTAAAATCTAAAACACACAGCCACCCCAAAGTTTGGGACGGCTCTGTTTACAATAACCTCGTTTACGGTACAAATTCAATATCACAGAAAGCGAAAAATGGATAAAGAACTTGTGGTACTTACGTACAATGCAATATCACTCAGCAATGAAATCTATGTCATCAGGCCCGTAGCAGCATAATGAGTGGATTCAGGTACGATGATTCTAAGTGAAATAAGTCACACAGAAAAAGAAATATCATAAGATATCACTACTACACGGAATGTAAACTTGGCTACACAGGAACTGAATTACAAAACAGAACATGGTCTCAAACGTAGAAAACCAACTTATGCTTGCTTAAGGGGAAACGTGAGTTGGGGGGTTGCATAAAACCAGAGATTGAAATTAGCACAGATACCGTTCCATAAGCCAAATATGTCATAGACAAGAGCTACTCCTTGCTTTACGAAGTGGACTCAACACCCCATATTAAACGCCTAAGAATATACCTGACTAGTAAGAATCTTAAAACGTATGGATTTATATGCTCCAAAAGAGAATCAAGCGTGTGTACAGCGGCATAAATGCAGCAGTGATAGGATTGGTGAGGTTCGGTGAGCAAATGCAGACCCTTTGAAGTCATATTGCATGGTACCCATTCCATGGGTCTCAACTCTCCAGGTTTAAGGGATTCTTCCTTCAGCTAAAACATGCATGTGGAACCCAGAGTATGATCCACCGTGTGATCGGGAAACGTGTTTAAATGTGTCTCAGTTTTCGTCCCCCGGTACTCGGGTGCAACATTCCAAACGCTTTACTAACACTCTCCCCACTTGGAGAGTCAGTGCCTTTAACCTCCTGTTTGGCCAAGTTTGCAATTTCTGCGGAAAATGAACAGGAATAGGGAGAACAAATGAGAGACTAGCTGGAGGTGTCTGGACGGGCAAATTTAACTCTCATTTCCCAACAGGAAGAGGAATTAACCAAAGGCTCAGCGTGCCATGCCGGAACAACACTAGGGCCTGAAGCGATGCTGCGGTGTTGCGGCCAGCTCACAAGAAAGCAAGTTGAAGAAAGGAGCTCAGGGGCACTGTAATTCACAAACCTGCAGAGTTATAAATGACAGCTATCGTCCAAAAATATATTGAAGTAAGGCTGCTAAGAGGACTTGAAAGTGGGCAGAATTGCAGGAAACCGATTTCAGGAGGTAGACTGGAATTGCATGTAAAGCATAGGAAAAGAGGCAGAACGTCCACAATGATGCACTTGGCCAAAAAGGGCATATGCGTTTTTTCCTCAAGAAAAAAAGCCTACGCCCTTTTTGGCCAAGCAAGCAAGCTTGCAAAGGAAATCTGCACTACAATGAAGTCTCACTGCCCCCGGTCAAAAGGGCCATCTGAAAAAAGTGTAAAATCCCGAAAGAAAGGACAGGCCATGGAGAATTGGGAACCTTGTTATGCTGATGTGCGGGATGTAAATTGCCAACAGCCACTCTGGAGAAGTGTATGGTGTTTCCTGAAACATCTAAAAAGCAAAGCAACAGAGCCTAGGGCACTTCAACTTATGGTCCTGTAGCTTAGGGAAATTAAAATCAAAAAGACACAGCCACCCCAAAGTTTGGGACGGCTCTGTTTACAAGAACCTCGTTTACGGTACAAGTTCAGTATCACAGCAAGTGAAAAATGGATAAAGAATTTGTGATAATTACGTACAATGCAATATCACTCAGCAATGAAATCTATGTCATCAGGCCCATAGCAGCATAATGAGTGGATTCAGGTACGATGATTCGAAGTGAAATAAGTCACACAGAAAAAGAAACATCATAAGATATCACTACTACACGGAATGTAAACTTGGCTACACAGGAACTGAATTACAAAACAGAACGGGGTCTCAAATGTAGAAAAGCAACTTATGCTTGCTTAAGGCGAAAGGTGAGTTGGGGTGCTGCATAAAACCAGAGATTGAAATTAGAACAGATACCGTTCCATAAGCCAAATATTTAATAGACAAGAGCTACTCCTTGCTTAACGAAGTGGACTCTACACCCCATAATAAACGCCTAAGAATATACCTGACTAGGAAGAATCTTAAAACCTATGGATTTATATGTCTCAGAAAGAGAATCAAGCGTGTGTACAGTGGCATAAACGCAGCAGTGATAGGATTGGTGAGGTTCGGTGAGCAAATGCAGACCCTTTGTAGTCATATTGCATGGTACCCATTGCAGGGGTCTCAACTCTCCAGGTTTAAGGGATTCTTCCTTCAGCTAAAACATGCATGTGGAACCCAGAGTATGATCCACCGTGTGATCGGGAAACGTGTTCAAATGTGTCTCAGTTTTCGTCCCCTGGTACTCGGGTGCAACATTCCAGACGCTTTACTAACACTCTCCCCACTTGGAGAGTCAGTGCCTTTAACCTCCTGTTTGGCCCAGTTTGCAAATTCTGCGGAAAATGAACAGGAATAGGGAGAACCAATGAGAGACTAGCTGGAGGTGTCTGGACGGGCAAATTTAACTCTCATTTCCCACCAGGAAGAGGAATTAAACAAAGGCTCAGCGTGCCATGCTGGAACCACACTAGGGCCTGAAGCAATCCTACGGTGTTGCGGCCAGCTCACAAGAAAGCGAGTTGAAGAAAGGAGCTCAGGGGCACTGTCATTCACAGACATGCAGAGTTATAAATGACAGCTATCATCCAAAAATATATTGAAGTAAGGCTGCCAAGAGGACTTGAAAGCGGGGCAGAATTGCAGGAAACCGATTTCAGGAGGTAGACTGGAATTGCATGTAAAGCATAGGAAAAGAGGCAGAACGGCCACAATGATGCACTTGGCCAAAAAGAGCGTATGCGCTTTTTCCTGAATATATTCAGGAAAAAACGCATACGCACTTTTTGGTCAACCAAGCAAGCTTACAATGGAAATCTGCACTAAAATGAAGTCTCACTGCTCCCCGGTAAAAAGGGCCATCTGAAAAAAGTGTAAAATCCAGAAAGGCAGGACAGGCCATGGAGAACTGGGAGCCTTGTTATGCTGATGGGCGGGATGTAAATTGCCAACAGCCACTCTGGAGAAGTGTATGGTGTTTCCTGAAACATCTAAAAAACAAAGCAATAGAGCCTAGGGCACTTCCACTTATGGTCCTATAGCTTAGGGAAATTAAAATCAAAAAGACACAGCCACCCCAAAGTTTGGGATGGCTCTGTTTACAAGAACCTCGTTTACGGTACAAGTTCAATATCGCAGAAAGCGAAAAATGGATAAAGAAGTTGTGGTACTTACGTACAATGCAATATCACTCAGCAATGAAATCTATGTCACGAGACCCATAGCAGCATAATGAGTGGATTCAGGTACGATGATTCTAAGTGAAATAAGTCACAGAGAAAAAGGAACATCATAAGATATCACTACTACATGGAATGTAAACTTGGTTACACAGGAACTGAATTACAAAACAGAACAGGGTCTCAAATGAAGAAAACCAACTTATGCTTCCTTAAGGGGAAAGGTGAGTTGGGGTGCTGCATAAAACCAGACATTGAAATTAGCACAGATATCGTTCCATAAGCCAAATATGTAATAGAAAAGAGCTGCACCTTGCTCAACGAAGTGGACTCAACACCACATATTAAACGCCTAAGAATATACCTGACTAGTAAGAATCTTAAAACCTATGGATTTATATATCTCCGAAAGGGAATCAAGCATGTGTAGAGCAGCATAAATGCAGCAGTGATAGGATTGATGAGGTTCGGTGAGCAAATGCAGACACTTTGAAGTCATATTGCATGGTACCCATTCCATGGGTCTCAACTCTCCAGGTTTAAGGGATTCTTCCTTCAGCTAAAACATGCATGTGGAATGCAGAGTATGATCCACCGTGTGTTCGGGAAACGTGTTCAAATGTGTCAGTTTTCGTCCACTGGTACTCGGGTGCAACATTCCAGACGCTTTACTAACACTCTCCCCACTTGGAGAGTCAGTGCCTTTAACCTCCTGTTTGGCCCAGTTTGCAATTTCTGCGGAAAATGAACAGGAATAGGGAGAACAAATGAGAGACTAGCTGGAGGTGTCTGGACGGGCAAATTTAACTCTCATTTCCCAACAGGAAGAGGAATTAACCAAAGGCTCAGCGTGCCATGCCGGAACAACACTAGGGCCTGAAGCGATGCTGCGGTGTTGCGGCCAGCTCACAAGAAAGCAAGTTGAAGAAAGGAGCTCAGGGGCACTGTAATTCACAAACCTGCAGAGTTATAAATGACAGCTATCGTCCAAAAATATATTGAAGTAAGGCTGCTAAGAGGACTTGAAAGTGGGCAGAATTGCAGGAAACCGATTTCAGGAGGTAGACTGGAATTGCATGTAAAGCATAGGAAAAGAGGCAGAACGTCCACAATGATGCACTTGGCCAAAAAGGGCATATGCGTTTTTTCCTCAAGAAAAAAAGCCTACGCCCTTTTTGGCCAAGCAAGCAAGCTTGCAAAGGAAATCTGCACTACAATGAAGTCTCAATGCCCCCGGTCAAAAGGGCCATCTGAAAAAAGTGTAAAATCCAGAAAGAAAGGACAGGCCATGGAGAATTGGGAACCTTGTTATGCTGATGTGCGGGATGTAAATTGCGAACAGCCACTCTGGAGAAGTGTATGGTGTTTCCTGAAACATCTAAAAAGCAAAGCAACAGAGCCTAGGGCACTTCAACTTATGGTCCTATAGCTTAGGGAAATTAAAATCAAAAAGACACAGCCACCCCAAAGTTTGGGACGGCTCTGTTTACAAGAACCTCGTTTACGGTACAAGTTCAGTATCACAGCAAGTGAAAAATGGATAAAGAATTTGTGATAATTACGTACAATGCAATATCACTCAGCAATGAAATCTATGTCATCAGGCCCATAGCAGCATAATGAGTGGATTCAGGTACGATGATTCGAAGTGAAATAAGTCACACAGAAAAAGAAACATCATAAGATATCACTACTACACGGAATGTAAACTTGGCTACACAGGAACTGAATTACAAAACAGAACGGGGTCTCAAATGTAGAAAAGCAACTTATGCTTGCTTAAGGCGAAAGGTGAGTTGGGGTGCTGCATAAAACCAGAGATTGAAATTAGAACAGATACCGTTCCATAAGCCAAATATTTAATAGACAAGAGCTACTCCTTGCTTAACGAAGTGGACTCTACACCCCATAATAAACGCCTAAGAATATACCTGACTAGGAAGAATCTTAAAACCTATGGATTTATATGTCTCAGAAAGAGAATCAAGCGTGTGTACAGCGGCATAAACGCAGCAGTGATAGGATTGGTGAGGTTCGGTGAGCAAATGCAGACCCTTTGTAGTCATATTGCATGGTACCCATTGCAGGGGTCTCAACTCTCCAGGTTTAAGGGATTCTTCCTTCAGCTAAAACATGCATGTGGAACCCAGAGTATGATCCACCGTGTGATCGGGAAACGTGTTCAAATGTGTCTCAGTTTTCGTCCCCTGGTACTCGGGTGCAACATTCCAGACGCTTTACTAACACTCTCCCCACTTGGAGAGTCAGTGCCTTTAACCTCCTGTTTGGCCCAGTTTGCAAATTCTGCGGAAAATGAACAGGAATAGGGAGAACCAATGAGAGACTAGCTGGAGGTGTCTGGACGGGCAAATTTAACTCTCATTTCCCACCAGGAAGAGTAATTAAACAAAGGCTCAGCGTGCCATGCTGGAACCACACTAGGGCCTGAAGCAATCCTGCGGTGTTGCGGCCAGCTCACAAGAAAGCGAGTTGAAGAAAGGAGCTCAGGGACACTGTCATTCACATACCTGCAGAGTTATAAATGATAGCTATCGTCCAAAAATATATTGAAGTAAGGCTGCCAAGAGGACTTGAAAGCGGGCAGAACTGCAGGAAACCGATTTCAGGAGGTAGACTGGAATTGCATGTAAAGCATAGGAAAAGAGGCAGAACGTCCACAATGATGCACTTGGCCAAAAAGGGCGTATGCGTTTTTTCCTGAATATATTCAGGAAAAAACACATACGCCCTTTTTGGCCAACCAAGCAAGCTTGCAAAGGAAATCTGCACTACAATGAAGTCTCACTGCTCCCAGGTCAAAAGGGCCATCTGAAAAAAGTGTAAAATCCAGAAAGGCAGGACAGGCCATGGAGAACTGGGAGCCTTGTTATGCTGATGGGCGGGATGTAAATTGCCAACAGCCACTCTGGAGAAGTGTATGGTGTTTCCTGAAACATCTAAAAAACAAAGCAACAGAGCCTAGGTCACTTCCACTTATGGTCCTATAGCTTAGGGAAATTAAAATCAAAAAGACTCAGCCACCCCAAAGTTAGGGACAGCTCTGTGTACAAGAACCTCATTTATGGTCCATGTTCAATATCACAGAAAGCGAAAAATGGATAAAGAAGTTGTGGTACTTACGTACAATGCAATATCACTCAGCAATGAAATCTATGTCATCAGGCCCGTAGCAGCATAATGAGTGGATTCAGGTACGATGATTCTAAGTGAAATAAGTCACACAGAAAAACAAACATCATAAGATATCACTACTACAAGGAATGTAAACTTGGCTACACAGGAACTGAATTACAAAACAGAACAGGGTCTCAAATGTAGAAAACCAACTTATGCTTGCTTAAGGCGAAAGGTGAGTTGGGGTGCTGCATAAAACCAGAGATTGAAATTAGAACAGATACCGTTCCATAAGCCAAATATTTAATAGACAAGAGCTACTCCTTGCTCAACGAAGTGGACTCTACACCCCATATTAAACGCGTAAGAATATACCTGACTAGAAAGAATCTTAAAACCTATGGATTTATATGTCTCCGAAAGAGAATCAAGCGTGTGTACAGTGTCATAAACGCAGCAGTGATAGGATTGGTGAGGTTCGGTGAGCAAATGCAGACCCTTTGAAGTCATATTGCATGGTACCCATTCCATGGGTCTCAACTCTCCAGGTTTAAGGGATTCTTCCTTCAGCTAAAACATGCATGTGGAACCCAGAGTATGATCCACCGTGTGATCGGGAAACGTGTTTAATTGTGTCAGTTTTCATCCCCTGGTACTCGGGTGCAACATTCCAGACGCTTTACTAACACTCTCCCCACTTGGAGAGTCAGTGCCTTTAACCTCTTGTTTGGCCCAGTTTGCAATTTCTGCGGAAAATGAACAGGAATAGGGAGAACCAATGAGAGACTAGCTGGAGGTGTCTGGACGGGCAAATTTAACTCTCATTTCCCACCAGGAAGAGGAATTAACCAAAGGCTCAGCATGTCATGCCGGAACCACACTAGGGCCTGAAGCAATGCTGCGGTGTTGCGGCCAGCTCACAAGAAAGCGAGTTGAAGAAAGGAGCTCAGGGGCACTGTCATTCACAAACCTGCAGAGTTATAAATGACAGCTATCGTCCAAAAATATATTGAAGTAAGGCTGCCAAGAGGACTTGAACGCTAGGCAGAATTGCAGGAAACCGATTTCAGGAGGTAGACTGGAATTGCATGTTAAGCAAAGGAAAAGAGGCAGAACGTCCACAATGATGCACTTGGCCAAAAAGGGCGTATGCGTTTTTTCCTGAATATATTCAGGAAAAAACGCATACGTCCTTTTTGGCCAACCAAGCAAGCTTGCAAAGGAAATCTGCACTAAAATGAAGTCTCAATGCCCCCCGGTCAAAAGGGCCATCTGAAAAATGTGTAAAATCCAGAAAGGCAGGACAGGCCATGGAGAACTGGGAGCCTTGTTATGCTGATGGGCGGGATGTAAATTGCCAACAGCCACTCTGGAGAAGTGTATGGTGTTTCCTGAAACATCTAAAAAACAAAGCAACAGAGCCTAGGGCACTTCCACTTATGGTCCTATAGCTTAGGGAAATTAAAATCAAAAAGACTCAGCCACCCCAAAGTTAGGGACAGCTCTGTTTACAAGAACCTCATTTATGGTCCAAGTTCAATATCACAGAAAGCGAAAAATGGATAAAGAAGTTGTGGTACTTACGTACAATGCAATATCACTCAGCAATGAAATCTATGTCATCAGGCCCGTAGCAGCATAATGAGTGGATTCAGGTACGATGATTCTAAGTGAAATAAGTCACACAGAAAAACAAACATCATAAGATATCACTACTACAAGGAATGTAAACTTGGCTACACAGGAACTGAATTACAAAACAGAACAGGGTCTCAAATGTAGAAAACCAACTTATGCTTGCTTAAGGCGAAAGGTGAGTTGGGGTGCTGCATAAAAACAGAGATTGAAATTAGCACAGATACCGTTCCATAAGCCAAATATTTAATAGACAAGAGCTACTCCTTGCTCAACGAAGTGGACTCTACACCCCATATTAAACGCGTAAGAATATACCTGACTAGAAAGAATCTTAAAACCTATGGATTTATATGTCTCCGAAAGAGAATCAAACGTGTGTACAGTGTCATAAACGCAGCAGTGATAGGATTGGTGAGGTTCGGTGAGCAAATGCAGACCCTTTGAAGTCATATTGCATGGTACCCATTCCATGGGTCTCAACTCTCCAGGTTTAAGGGATTCTTCCTTCAGCTAAAACATGCATGTGGAACCCAGAGTATGATCCACCGTGTGATCGGGAAACGTGTTTAATTGTGTCAGTTTTCATCCCCTGGTACTCGGGTGCAACATTCCAGACGCTTTACTAACACTCTCCCCACTTGGAGAGTCAGTGCCTTTAACCTCTTGTTTGGCCCAGTTTGCAATTTCTGCGGAAAATGAACAGGAATAGGGAGAACCAATGAGAGACTAGCTGGAGGTGTCTGGACGGGCAAATTTAACTCTCATTTCCCACCAGGAAGAGGAATTAACCAAAGGCTCAGCATGTCATGCCGGAACCACACTAGGGCCTGAAGCAATGCTGCGGTGTTGCGGCCAGCTCACAAGAAAGCGAGTTGAAGAAAGGAGCTCAGGGGCACTGTCATTCACAAACCTGCAGAGTTATAAATGACAGCTATCGTCCAAAAATATATTGAAGTAAGGCTGCCAAGAGGACTTGAACGCTAGGCAGAATTGCAGGAAACCGATTTCAGGAGGTAGACTGGAATTGCATGTAAAGCAAAGGAAAAGAGGCAGAACGTCCACAATGATGCACTTGGCCAAAAAGGGCGTATGCGTTTTTTCCTGAATATATTCAGGAAAAAACGCATACGTCCTTTTTGGCCAACCAAGCAAGCTTGCAAAGGAAATCTGCACTACAATGAAGTCTCAATGCCCCCCGGTCAAAAGGGCCATCTGAAAAAAGTGTAAAATCCAGAAAGGCAGGACAGGCCATGGAGAACTGGGAGCCTTGTTATGCTGATGGGCGGGATGTAAATTGCCAACAGCCACTCTGGAGAAGTGTATGGTGTTTCCTGAAACATCTAAAAAACAAAGCAACAGAGCCTAGGGCACTTCCACTTATGGTCCTATAGCTTAGGGAAATTAAAATCAAAAAGACTCAGCCACCCCAAAGTTAGGGACAGCTCTGTTTACAAGAACCTCATTTATGGTCCAAGTTCAATATCACAGAAAGCGAAAAATGGATCAAGAAGTTGTGGTACTTACGTACAATGCAATATCACTCAGCAATGAAATCTATGTCATCAGGCCCGTAGCAGCATAATGAGTGGATTCAGGTACGATGATTCTAAGTGAAATAAGTCACACAGAAAAACAAACATCATAAGATATCACTACTACAAGGAATGTAAACTTGGCTACACAGGAACTGAATTACAAAACAGAACAGGGTCTCAAATGTAGAAAACCAACTTATGCTTGCTTAAGGCGAAAGGTGAGTTGGGGTGCTGCATAAAACCAGAGATTGAAATTAGAACAGATACCGTTCCATAAGCCAAATATTTAATAGACAAGAGCTACTCCTTGCTCAACGAAGTGGACTCTACACCCCATATTAAACGCGTAAGAATATACCTGACTAGAAAGAATCTTAAAACCTATGGATTTATATGTCTCCGAAAGAGAATCAAGCGTGTGTACAGTGTCATAAACGCAGCAGTGATAGGATTGGTGAGGTTCGGTGAGCAAATGCAGACCCTTTGAAGTCATATTGCATGGTACCCATTCCATGGGTCTCAACTCTCCAGGTTTAAGGGATTCTTCCTTCAGCTAAAACATGCATGTGGAACCCAGAGTATGATCCACCGTGTGATCGGGAAACGTGTTTAATTGTGTCAGTTTTCATCCCCTGGTACTCGGGTGCAACATTCCAGACGCTTTACTAACACTCTCCCCACTTGGAGAGTCAGTGCCTTTAACCTCTTGTTTGGCCCAGTTTGCAATTTCTGCGGAAAATGAACAGGAATAGGGAGAACCAATGAGAGACTAGCTGGAGGTGTCTGGACGGGCAAATTTAACTCTCATTTCCCACCAGGAAGAGGAATTAACCAAAGGCTCAGCATGTCATGCCGGAACCACACTAGGGCCTGAAGCAATGCTGCGGTGTTGCGGCCAGCTCACAAGAAAGCGAGTTGAAGAAAGGAGCTCAGGGGCACTGTCATTCACAAACCTGCAGAGTTATAAATGACAGCTATCGTCCAAAAATATATTGAAGTAAGGCTGCCAAGAGGACTTGAACGCTGGGCAGAATTGCAGGAAACCGATTTCAGGAGGTAGACTGGAATTGCATGTACAGCAAAGGAAAAGAGGCAGAACGTCCACAATGATGCACTTGGCCAAAAAGGGCGTATGCGTTTTTTCCTGAATATATTCAGGAGAAAACGCATACGTCCTTTTTGGCCAACCAAGCAAGCTTGCAAAGGAAATCTGCACTACAATGAAGTCTCAATGCCCCCCGGTCAAAAGGGCCATCTGAAAAAAGTGTAAAATCCAGAAAGGCAGGACAGGCCATGGAGAACTGGGAGCCTTGTTATGCTGATGGGCGGGATGTAAATTGCCAACAGCCACTCTGGAGAAGTGTATGGTGTTTCCTGAAACATCTAAAAAACAAAGTAACAGAGCCTAGGGCACTTCCACTTATGGTCCTATAGTTTAGGGAAATTAAAATCAAAAAGACACAGCCAACCCAAATTTGGGACGGCTCTGTTTACAAGAACCTCATTTACGGTACAAGTTTAATATTGCAGAAAGCGAAAAATGGATAAAGAAGTTGTGGTACTTACGTACAATGCAATATCACTCAGCAATGAAATCTATGTCATCAGGCCCATAGCAGCATAATGAGTGGATTCAGGTACGATGATTCTAAGTGAAATAAGTCACACAGAAAAAGAAACATCATAAGATATCACTACTACACGGAATGTAAACTTGGCTACACAGGAACTGAATTACAAAACAGAACAGGGTCTCAAATGTAGAAAACCAACTTATGCTTTCTTAAGGGGAAATGTGAGTTGGGGTCCTGCATAAAACCAGAGATTGAAATAAGCACAGATACCGTTCCATAAGCAAAATATATAATAGACAAGAGCTACTCCTTGCTCAATGAAGTGGACTCAACACCCCATATTAAACGCCTACGAATATACCTGACTAGTAAGAATCTTAAAACCTATGGATTTATATGTCTCCGAAAGAGAATCAAGCGTGTGTACAGCGGCATAAACGCAGCAGTGATAGGATTGGTGAGGATCGGTGAGCAAATGC
Source organism: Pseudorca crassidens (assembly GCF_039906515.1). Taxonomy (NCBI): domain Eukaryota; kingdom Metazoa; phylum Chordata; class Mammalia; order Artiodactyla; family Delphinidae; genus Pseudorca; species Pseudorca crassidens. Next base: position 44,716 of record NW_027136350.1, read on the forward strand.
AGACCCTTTGAAGTCATATTTCATTGTACCCATTGCATGGGTCTCAACTCTCCAGGTTTAAGGGATTCTTCCTTCAGCTAAAACATGCATGTGGAACCCAGAGTATGATACACCATGTGATCGGGAAACGTGTTCAAAGGTGTCTCAGTTTTCGTCCCCTGGTACTCGGATGCAACATTCCAGACGCTTTACTAACACTCTCCCCACTTGGAGAGTCAGTGCCTTTAACCTCCTGTTTGGCCCAGTTTGCAATTTCTGCGGAAAATGAACAGGAATAGGGAGAACCAATGAGAGACTAGCTGGAGGTGTCTGGACGGGCAAATTTAACTCTCATTTCCCACCAGGAAGAGGAATTAACCAAAGACTCAGTGTGTCATGCCGGAACCACACTAGGGCCTGAAGCAATGCTGCGGTGTTGCGGCCAGCTCACAAGAAAGCGAGTTGAAGAAAGGAGCTCAGGGGCACTGTCATTCACAAACCTGCAGAGTTAAAAATGACAGCTATCGTCCAAAAATATATTGAAGTAAGGCTGCCAAGAGGAACTTGAAAGCGGGGCAGAATTGCAGGAAACCGATTTCAGGAGGTAGACTGGAATTGCATGTAAAGCATAGGAAAAGAGGCAGAACGTCCACAATGATGCACTTGGCCAAAAAGGGCATATGCGTTTTTTCCTGAATATATTCAGGAAAAAACGCATACGCCCTTTTTGGCCAAGCAAGCAAGCTTGCAAAGGAAATCTGCACTACAATGGAGTGTCACTGTCCCCCGGTCAAAGGGGCCATCTGAAAAAAGTGTAAAATCCAGAAAGGCAGGACAGGCCATGGAGAACTGGGAGCCTTGTTATGCTGATGGGCGGGATGTAAATTGCCAACAGCCACTCTGGAGAAGTGTATGGTGTTTCCTGAAACATCTAAAAAACAAGGCAACAGAGCCTAGGGCACTTCCACTTATGGTCCTATAACTTAGGGAAATTAAAAAATAAAACACACAGCCACCCCAAAGTTTGGGACGGCTCTGTTTACAAGAACCTCGTTTACGGTACAAATTCAATATCGCAGAAAGCGAAAAATGGATAAAGAACTTGTGGTACTTACGTACAATGCAATATCACTCAGCAATGAAATCTATGTCATCAGGCCCGTAGCAGCATAATGAGTGGATTCAGGTACGATGATTCTAAGTGAAATAAGTCACAGAGAAAAAGAAACATCATAAGATATCACTACTACATGGAATGTAAACTTGGCTACACAGGAACTGAATTACAAAACAGAACAGGGTCTCAAATGTAGAAAACAAACTGATGCTTGCTTAAGAGGAAACGTGAGTTGGGGGGCTGCATAAAACCAGAGATTGAAATTAGCACAGATACCGTTCCATAAGCCAAATATGTCATAGACAAGAGCTACTCCTTGCTTTACGAAGTGGACTCAACACCCCATATTAAAAGCCTAAGAATATACCTGACTAGTAAGTATCTTAAAACCTATGGATTTATATGCTCCAAAAGAGAATCAAGCGTGTGTACAGCGGCATAAATGCAGCAGTGATAGGATTGGTGAGGTTCGGTGAGCAAATGCAGACCCTTTGAAGTCATATTGCATGGTACCCATTCCATGGGTCTCAACTCTCCAGGTTTAAGGGATTCTTCCTTCAGCTAAAACATGCATGTGGAACCCAGAGTATGATCCACCGTGTGATCGGGAAACGAGTTCAAATGTGTCTCAGTTTTCGTGTCCTGGTACTCGGGTGCAACATTCCAGATGCTTTACTAACACTCTCCCCACTTGGAGAGTCAGTGCCTTTAACCTCCTGTTTGTCGCAGTTTGCAATTTCTGCGGAAAATGAACAGGAATAGGGAGAACCAATGAGAGACTAGCTGGAGGTGTCTGAACGGGCAAATTTAACTCTCATTTCCCACCAGGAAGAGGAATTAACCAAAGCCTCAGCGGGCCATGCCGAAACCACACTAGGGCCTGAAACTATCCTGTGGTGTTGCGGCCAGCTCACAAGAAAGCGAGTTGAAGAAAGGAGCTCAGGGGCACTGTAATTCACAAACCTGCAGAGTTATAAATGACAGCTATCGTCCAAAAATATATTGAAGTAAGGCTGCCAAGAGGACTTGAAAGCGGGGCAGAATTGCAGGAAACCGATTTCAGGAGGTAGACTGGAATTGCATGTAAAGCATAGGAAAAGAGGCAGAACGTCCACAATGATGCACTTGGCCAAAAAGGGCGTATGCGTTTTTTCCTGAATATATTCAGGAAAAAACGCATACGCCCTTTTTGGCCAACCAAGCAAGCTTGCAAAGGAAATCTGCACTACAATGAAGTCTCACTGCTCCCTGGTCAAAAGGGCCATCTGAAAAAAGTGTAAAATCCAGAAAGGCAGGACAGGCCATGGAGAACTGGGAGCCTTGTTATGCTGATGGGCGGGATGTAAATTGCCAACAGCCACTCTGGAGAAGTGTATGGTGTTTCCTGAAACATCTAAAAAACAAAGCAACAGAGCCTAGGGCACTTCCACTTATGGTCCTATAGCTTAGGGAAATTAAAATCAAAAAGACTCAGCCACCCCAAAGTTAGGGACAGCTCTGTTTACAAGAACCTCATTTATGGTCCAAGTTCAATATCACAGAAAGCGAAAAATGGATAAAGAAGTTGTGGTACTTACGTACAATGCAATATCACTCAGCAATGAAATCTATGTCATCAGGCCCGTAGCAGCATAATGAGTGGATTCAGGTACGATGATTCTAAGTGAAATAAGTCACACAGAAAAACAAACATCATAAGATATCACTACTACAAGGAATGTAAACTTGGCTACACAGGAACTGAATTACAAAACAGAACAGGGTCTCAAATGTAGAAAACCAACTTATGCTTTCTTAAGGCGAAAGGTGAGTTGGGGTGCTGCATAAAACCAGAGATTGAAATTAGAACAGATACCGTTCCATAAGCCAAATATTTAATAGACAAGAGCTACTCCTTGCTCAACGAAGTGGACTCTACACCCCATATTAAACGCGTAAGAATATACCTGACTAGAAAGAATCTTAAAACCTATGGATTTATATGTCTCTGAAAGAGAAGCAAGCGTGTGTACAGTGTCATAAACGCAGCAGTGATAAGATTGGTGAGGTTCGGTGAGCAAATGCAGACCCTTTGAAGTCATATTGCATGGTACCCATTCCATGGGTCTCAACTCTCCAGGTTTAAGGGATTCTTCCTTCAGCTAAAACATGCATGTGGAACCCAGAGTATGATCCACCGTGTGATCGGGAAACGTGTTTAATTGTGTCAGTTTTCATCCCCCGGTACTCGGGTGCAACATTCCAGACGCTTTACTAACACTCTCCCCACTTGGAGAGTCAGTGCCTTTAACCTCTTGTTTGGCCCAGTTTGCAATTTCTGCGGAAAATGAACAGGAATAAGGAGAACCAATGAGAGACTAGCTGGAGGTGTCTGGACGGGCAAATTTAACTCTCATTTCCCACCAGGAAGAGGAATTAACCAAAGGCTCAGCATGTCATGCCGGAACCACACTAGGGCCTGAAGCAATGCTGCGGTGTTGCGGCCACCTCACAAGAAAGCGAGTTGAAGAAAGGATCTAAGGGGCACTGTCATTCACAAACCTGCAGAGTTATAAATGACAGCTATCGTCCAAAAATATATTGAAGTAAGGCTGCCAAGAGGACTTGAACGCTGGGCAGAATTGCAGGAAACCGATTTCAGGAGGTAGACTGGAATTGCATGTAAAGCAAAGGAAAAGAGGCAGAACGTCCACAATGATGCACTTGGCCAAAAAGGGCGTATGCGTTTTTTCCTGAATATATTCAGGAAAAAACGCATACGCCCTTTTTGGCCAACCAAGCAAGCTTGCAAAGGAAATCTGCACTACAATGAAGTCTCACTGCCCCCCGGTCAAAAGGGCCATCTGAAAAAAGTGTAAAATCCAGAAAGGCAGGACAGGCCATGGAGAACTGGGAGCCTTGTTATGCTGATGGGCGGGATGTAAATTGCCAACAGCCACTCTGGAGAAGTGTATGGTGTTTCCTGAAACATCTAAAAAACAAAGCAACAGAGCCTAGGGCACTTCCACTTATGGTCCTATAGCTTAGGGAAATTAAAATCAAAAAGACACAGCCACCCCAAAGTTTGGGAAGGCTCTGTTTAAAAGAACCTCGTTTACAGTACAAGTTCAAAATCACAGAAAGTGAAAAATGGATAAAGAAGTTGTGGTACTTACGTACAATGCAATATCACTCAGCAATGAAATCTATGTCATCAGGCCCATAGCAGCATAATGAGTGGATTCAGGTACGATGATTCTAAGTGAAATAAGTCACACAGAAAAAGAAACATCATAAGATATCTCTACCACATGGAATGTAAACTTGGCTACACAGGAACTGAATTACAAAACAGAACAGGGTCTCAAATGTAGAAAACCGACTTATGCTTGCTTAAGGGGAAAGGTGAGTTGGGGTGCTGCATAAAACCAGAGATTGAAATTAGCACAGATACCGTTCCATAAGCCAAATATGTAATAGACAAGAGCTACTCCTTGCTCAACGAAGTGGACTCTACACCCCGTATTAAACGCCTAAGAATATACCTGACTAGTAAGAATCTTAAAACCTATGGATTTATATGTCTCAGAAAGAGAATCAAGCGTGTGTACAGTGGCATAAATGCAGCAGTGATAGGATTGGTGAGGTTCGGTGAGCAAATGCAGACCCTTTGAAGTCATATTGCATGGTACCCATTGCAGGGGTCTCAACTCTCCAGGTTTAAGGGATTCTTCCTTCAGCTAAAACATGCATGTGGAACCCAGAATATGATCCACCATGTGATCGGGAAACGTGTTCAAATGTGTCTCAGTTTTCGTCCCCTGGTACTCGGGTACAACATTCCAGACGCTTTACTAACACTCTCCCCACTTGGAGAGTCAGTGCCTTTAACCTCCTGTTTGGCCCAGTTTGCAATTTCTGCGGAAAATGAACAGGAATAGGGAGAACCAATGAGAGACTAGCTGGAGGTGTCTGGACGGGCAAATTTAACTCTCATTTCCCACCAGGAAGAGGAATTAAACAAAGGCTAAGCGTGCCATGCCGGAACCACACTAGGGCCTGAAGCAATCCTGCGGTGTTGCGGCCAGCTCACAAGAAAGCGAGTTGAAGAAAGGAGCTCAGGGGCACTGTCATTCACATACCTGCAGAGTTATAAATGATAGCTATCGTCCAAAAATATATTGAAGTAAGGCTGCCAAGAGGACTTGAAAGCGGGGCAGAATTGCAGGAAACCGATTTCAGGAGGTAGACTGGAATTGCATGTAAAGCATAGGAAAAGAGGCAGAACGTCCACAATGATGCCCTTGGCCAAAAAGGGCGTATGCGTTTTTTCCTGAATATATTCAGGAAAAAACGCATACGCCCTTTTTGGCCAACCAAGCAAGCTTGCAAAGGAAATCTGCACTACAATGAAGTCTCACTGCTCCCCGGTCAAAAGGGCCATCAGAAAAAATTGTAAAATCCAGAAAGGCAGGACAGGCCATGGAGAACTGGGAGCCTTGTTATGCTGATGGGCGGGATGTAAATTGCCAACAGCCACTCTGGAGAAGTGTATGGTGTTTCCTGAAACATCTAAAAAACAAAGCAACAGAGCCTAGGGCACTTCCACTTATGGTCCTATAGCTTAGGGAAATTAAAATCAAAAAGACACAGCCACCCCAAAGTTTGGGAAGGCTCTGTTTAAAAGAACCTCGTTTACAGTACAAGTTCAAAATCACAGAAAGTGAAAAATGGATAAAGAAGTTGTGGTACTTACGTACAATGCAATATCACTCAGCAATGAAATCTATGTCATCAGGCCCGTAGCAGCATAATGAGTGGATTCAGGTACGATGATTCTAAGTGAAATAAGTCACACAGAAAAAGAAATATCATAAGATATCACTACTAGACGGAATGTAAACTTGGCTACACAGGAACTGAATTACAAAACAGAACAGGGTCTCAAATGTAGAAAACCAACTTATGCTTGCTTAAGGGGAAACGTGAGTTGGGGGGCTGCATAAAACCAGAGATTGAAATTAGCACAGATACCGTTCCATAAGCCAAATATGTCATAGACAAGAGCTACTCCTTGCTCAACGAAGTGGACTCAACACCCCATATTAAACGCCTAAGAATATACCTGACTAGTAAGAATCTTAAAACCTATGGATTTATATGCTCCGAAAGAGAATCAAGCATGTGTACAGCGGCATAAATGCAGCAGTGATAGGATTGGTGAGGTTTGGTGAGCAAATGCAGACCCTTTGAAGTCATATTGCATGGTACCCATTCCATGGGTCTCAACTCTCCAGGTTTAAGGGATTCTTCCTTCAGCTAAAACATGCATGTGGAACCCAGAGTATGATCCACCGTGTGATTGGGAAACGTGTTCAAATGTGTCTCAGTTTTCGTCCCCTCGTACTCGGGTACAACATTCCAGACGCTTTACTAACACTCTCCCCACTTGGAGAGTCAGTGCCTTTAAACTCCTGTTTGGCCCAGTTTGCAATTTCTGCAGAAAATGAACAGGAATAGGGAGAACCAATGAGAGACTAGCTGGAGGTGTCTGGACGGGCAAATTTAACTCTCATTTCCCACCAGGAATAGGAATTAACCAAAGGCTCAGCGTGCCATGCCGGAACCACAGTAGGGCCTGAAGCAATCCTGCGGTGTTGCAGCCAGCTCACAAGAAAGCGAGTTGAAGAAAGGAGCTCAGGGGCACTGTCATTCACAAACCTGCAGAGTTATAAATGACAGCTATCGTCCAAAAATATATTGAAGTAAGGCTGCCAAGAGGTCTTGAAAGCGGGGCAGAATTGCAGGAAACCGATTTCAGGAGGTAGACTGGAATTGCATGTAAAGCATAGGAAAAGAGGCAGAACGTCCACAATGATGCACTTGGCAAAAAAGGGCGTATGCGTTTTTTCCTGAATATATTCAGGAAAAAACGCATACGCCCTTTTTGGTCAACCAAGCAAGCTTACAAAGAAATCTGCACTAAAATGAAGTCTCACTGCCCCCCGGTCAAAAGGGCCATCTGAAAAAAGTGTAAAATCCAGAAAGGCAGGACAGGCCATGGAGAACTGGGAGCCTTGTTATGCTGATGGGCGGGATGTAAATTGCCAACAGCCACTCTGGAGAAGTGTATGGTGTTTCCTGAAATATCTACAAAACAAAGCAACAGAGCCTAGGGCACTTCCACTTATGGTCCTATAGCTTAGGGAACTTATAATCAAAAAGACACAGCCACTCCAAATTTGGGACGGCTCTGTTTACAAGAACCTCGTTTACGGTACAAGTTCAATATCGCAGAAAACGAAAAATGGATATAGAAGTTGTGGTACTTACGTACAATGCAATATCACTCAGCAATGAAATCTATGTCATCAGGCCCGTAACAGCATAATGAGTGGATTCAGGTACGATGATTCTAAGTGAAATAAGTCACACAGAAAACGAAACTTCATAAGATATCACTACTACACGGAATGTAAACTTGGCTACACAGGAACTGAATTACAAAACAGAAAAGGGTCTCAAATGTAGAAAACCATCTTATGCTTGCTTAAGGGGAAAGGTGAGTTGGGGTGCTGCATAAAACCAGAGATTGAAATTAGCACAGATACCGTTCCATAAGCCAAATATGTAATAGACAAGAGCTACTCCTTGCTCAACGAAGTGGACTCAACACCCCATATTAAACGCCTAAGAATATACCTGACTAGTAAGAATCTTAAATCCTATGGATTTATATGTCTCCGAAAGAGAATCAAGCGTGTGTACAGCGGCATAAATGCAGCAGTGATAGGATTGGTGAGGTTCGGTGAGCAAATGCAGACCCTTTGAAGTCATATTGCATGGTACCCATTCCATGGGTCTCAACTCTCCAGGTTTAAGGGATTCTTCCTTCAGCTAAAACATGCATGTGGAACCCAGAGTATCATCCACCATGTGATCAGGAAACGTGTTCAAATGTGTCTCAGTTTTCGTCCCCTGGTACTCGGGTGCAACATTCCAGACGCTTTACTAACACTCTCCCCACTTGGAGAGTCAGTGCCTTTAACCTCCTCTTTGGCCCAGTTTTGCAATTTCCGTGGAAAATGAACAGGAATAGGGAGAACCAATGAGAGACTAGCTGGAGGTGTCTGGACGGGCAAATTTAACTCTCATTTCCCACCAGGAAGAGGAATTAACCAAAGACTCAGTGTGTCATGCCGGAACCACACTAGGGCCTGAAGCAATCCTGCGGTGTTGCGGCCAGCTCACAAGAAAGCGAGTTGAAGAAAGGAGCTCAGGGCCACTGTCATTTGCAAACCTACAGAGTTATAAATGACAGCTATCGTCCAAAAATATATTGAAGTAAGGCTGCCAAGAGGACTTGAAAGCGGGGCAGAATTGCAGGAAACTGATTTCAGGAGGTAGACTGGAATTGCATGTAAAGCATAGGAAAAGAGGCAGAACGTCCACAATGATGCACTTGGCCAAAAAGGGCGTATGCGTTTTTTCCTGAATATATTCAGGAAAAAACGCATACGCCCTTTTTGCCCAAGCAAGCAAGCTTGCAAAGGAAATCTGCACTACAATGAAGTCTCACTGCCCCCCGGTCAAAAGGGCCATCTGAAAAAAGTGTAAAATCCAGAAAGGCAGGACAGGCCATGGAGAACTGGGAGCCTTGTTATGCTCATGGGCGGGATGTAAATTGCCAACAGCCACTCTGGAGAAGTGTATGGTGTTTCCTGAAACATCTAAAAAACAAGGCAACAGAGCCTAGGGCACTTCCACTTATGGTCCTATAGCTTAGGGAAATTAAAATCTAAAACACACAGCCACCCCAAAGTTTGGAAGGGCTCTGTTTACAATAACCTCGTTTACGGTACAAATTCAATATCACAGAAAGCGAAAAATGGATAAAGAACTTGTGGTACTTACGTACAATGCAATATCACTCAGCAATGAAATCTATGTCATCAGGCCCGTAGCAGCATAATGAGTGGATTCAGGTACGATGATTCTAAGTGAAATAAGTCACACAGAAAAAGAAATATCATAAGATATCACTACTACACGGAATGTAAACTTGGCTACACAGGAACTGAATTACAAAACAGAACAGGGTCTCAAACGTAGAAAACCAACTTATGCTTGCTTAAGGGGAAACGTGAGTTGGGGGGTTGCATAAAACCAGAGATTGAAATTAGCACAGATACCGTTCCATAAGCCAAATATGTCATAGACAAGAGCTACTCCTTGCTTTACGAAGTGGACTCAACACCCCATATTAAACGCCTAAGAATATACCTGACTAGTAAGAATCTTAAAACGTATGGATTTATATGCTCCAAAAGAGAATCAAGCGTGTGTACAGCGGCATAAATGCAGCAGTGATAGGATTGGTGAGGTTCGGTGAGCAAATGCAGACCCTTTGAAGTCATATTGCATGGTACCCATTCCATGGGTCTCAACTCTCCAGGTTTAAGGGATTCTTCCTTCAGCTAAAACATGCATGTGGAACCCAGAGTATGATCCACCGTGTGATCGGGAAACGTGTTTAAATGTGTCTCAGTTTTCGTCCCCCGGTACTCGGGTGCAACATTCCAGACGCTTTACTAACACTCTCCCCACTTGGAGAGTCAGTGCCTTTAACCTCCTGTTTGGCCCAGTTTGCAATTTCTGCGGAAAATGAACATGAATAGGGAGAACCAAGAGAGACTAGCTGGAGGTGTCTGGACGGGCAAATTTAACTCTCATTACCCACCAGGAAGAGGAATTAACCAAAGGCTCAGCGTGCCGTGCCGGAACCACACTAGGGCCTGAAGCAATCCTACGGTGTTGCGGCCAGCTCACAAGAAAGCGAGTTGAAGAAAGGAGCTCAGGGGCACTGTCATTCACAGACATGCAGAGTTATAAATGACAGCTATCGTCCAAAAATATATTGAAGTAAGGCTGCCAAGAAGACTTGAAAGCGGGGCAGAATTGCAGGAAACCGATTTCAGGAGGTAGACTGGAATTGCATGTAAAGCATAGGAAAAGAGGCAGAACGGCCACAATGATGCACTTGGCCAAAAAGGGCGTATGCGCTTTTTCCTGAATATATTCAGGAAAAAACGCATACGCACTTTTTGGTCAACCAAGCAAGCTTACAATGGAAATCTGCACTAAAATGAAGTCTCACTGCTCCCCGGTCAAAAGGGCCATCTGAAAAAAGTGTAAAATCCAGAAAGGCAGGACAGGCCATGGAGAACTGGGAGCCTTGTTATGCTGATGGGCGGGATGTAAATTGCCAACAGCCACTCTGGAGAAGTGTATGGTGTTTCCTGAAACATCTAAAAAACAAAGCAATAGAGCCTAGGGCACTTCCACTTATGGTCCTATAGCTTAGGGAAATTAAAATCAAAAAGACACAGCCACCCCAAAGTTTGGGATGGCTCTGTTTACAAGAACCTCGTTTACGGTACAAGTTCAATATCGCAGAAAGCGAAAAATGGATAAAGAAGTTGTGGTACTTACGTACAATGCAATATCACTCAGCAATGAAATCTATGTCACGAGACCAATAGCAGCATAATGAGTGGATTCAGGTACGATGATTCTAAGTGAAATAAGTCACAGAGAAAAAGAAACATCATAAGATATCACTACTACATGGAATGTAAACTTGGTTACACAGGAACTGAATTACAAAACAGAACAGGGTCTCAAATGAAGAAAACCAACTTATGCTTCCTTAAGGGGAAAGGTGAGTTGGGGTGCTGCATAAAACCAGACATTGAAATTAGCACAGATATCGTTCCATAAGCCAAATATGTAATAGAAAAGAGCTGCACCTTGCTCAACGAAGTGGACTCAACACCACATATTAAACGCCTATGAATATACCTGACTAGTAAGAATCTTAAAACCTATGGATTTATATATCTCCGAAAGGGAATCAAGCATGTGTAGAGCGGCATAAATGCAGCAGTGATAGGATTGATGAGGTTCGGTGAGCAAATGCAGACACTTTGAAGTCATATTGCATGGTACCCATTCCATGGGTCTCAACTCTCCAGGTTTAAGGGATTCTTCCTTCAGCTAAAACATGCATGTGGAACGCAGAGTATGATCCACCGTGTGATCGGGAAACGTGTTCAAATGTGTCAGTTTTCGTCCACTGGTACTCGGGTGCAACATTCCAGACGCTTTACTAACACTCTCCCCACTTGGAGAGTCAGTGCCTTTAACCTCCTGTTTGGCCCAGTTTGCAATTTCTGCGGAAAATGAACAGGAATAGGGAAAACAAATGAGAGACTAGCTGGAGGTGTCTGGACGGGCAAATTTAACTCTCATTTCCCAACAGGAAGAGGAATTAACCAAAGGCTCAGCGTGCCATGCCGGAACAACACTAGGGCCTGAAGTGATGCTGCGGTGTTGCGGCCAGCTCACAAGAAAGCAAGTTGAAGAAAGGAGCTCAGGGGCACTGTAATTCACAAAACTGCAGAGTTATAAATGACAGCTATCATCCAAAAATATATTGAAGTAAGGCTGCTAAGAGGACTTGAAAGTGGGGCAGAATTGCAGGAAACCGATTTCAGGAGGTAGACTGGAATTGCATGTAAAGCATAGGAAAAGAGGCAGAACGTCCACAATGATGCACTTGGCCAAAAAGGGCATATGCGTTTTTTCCTCAAGAAAAAAAGCCTACGCCCTTTTTGGCCAAGCAAGCAAGCTTGCAAAGGAAATCTGCACTACAATGAAGTCTCACTGCCCCCGGTCAAAAGGGCCATCTGAAAAAAGTGTAAAATCCAGAAAGAAAGGACAGGCCATGGAGAATTGGGAACCTTGTTATGCTGATGTGCGGGATGTAAATTGCGAACAGCCACTCTGGAGAAGTGTATGGTGTTTCCTGAAACATCTAAAAAGCAAAGCAACAGAGCCTAGGGCACTTCAACTTATGGTCCTATAGCTTAGGGAAATTAAAATCAAAAAGACACAGCCACCCCAAAGTTTGGGACGGCTCTGTTTACAAGAACCTCATTTACGGTACAAGTTCAGTATCACAGCAAGTGAAAAATGGATAAAGAATTTGTGATAATTACGTACAATGCAATATCACTCAGCAATGAAATCTATGTCATCAGGCCCATAGCAGCATAATGAGTGGATTCAGGTACGATGATTCGAAGTGAAATAAGTCACACAGAAAAAGAAATAGCATAAGATATCACTACTACACGGAATGTAAACTTGGCTACACAGGAACTGAATTACAAAACAGAACAGGGTCTCAAATGTAGAAAACCAACTTATGCTTGCTTAAGGCGAAAGGTGAGTTGGGGTGCTGCATAAAACCAGAGATTGAAATTAGAACAGATACCGTTCCATAAGCCAAATATTTAATAGACAAGAGCTACTCCTTGCTCAACGAAGTGGACTCTACACCCCATAATAAACGCCTAAGAATATACCTGACTAGGAAGAATCTTAAAACCTATGGATTTATATGTCTCCGAAAGAGAATCAAGCGTGTGTACAGCGGCATAAACGCAGCAGTGATAGGATTGGTGAGGTTCGGTGAGCAAATGCAGACCCTTTGAAGTCATATTGCATGGTACCCATTGCAGGGGTCTCAACTCTCCAGGTTTAAGGGATTCTTCCTTCAGCTAAAACATGCATGTGGAACCCAGAGTATGATCCACCGTGTGATCGGGAAACGTGTTCAAATGTTTCTCAGTTTTCGTCCCCTGGTACTCGGGTGCAACATTCCAGACGCTTTACTAACACTCTCCCCACTTGGAGAGTCAGTGCCTTTAACCTCCTGTTTGGCCCAGTTTGCAAATTCTGCGGAAAATGAACAGGAATAGGGAGAACCAATGAGAGACTAGCTGGAGGTGTCTGGACGGGCAAATTTAACTCTCATTTCCCACCAGGAAGAGTAATTAAACAAAGGCTCAGCGTGCCATGCTGGAACCACACTAGGGCCTGAAGCAATCCTGCGGTGTTGCGGCCAGCTCACAAGAAAGCGAGTTGAAGAAAGGAGCTCAGGGGCACTGTAATTCACAAACCTGCAGAGTTATAAATGACAGCTACCGTCCAAAAATATATTGAAGTAAGGCTGCCAAGAGGACTTGAAAGCGGGGCAGAATTGCAGGAAACCGATTTCAGGAGGTAGACTGGAATTGCATGTAAAGCATAGGAAAAGAGGCAGAACATCCACAATGATGGACTTGGCCAAAAAGGGCATACGCGTTTTTTCCTGAATATATACAGGAAAACATTCATATGCCCCTTTTGGCCAACCAATCAAGCTTGAAAAGGAAATCTGCACTACAATAAGGTCTCACTGTGCCCCGGTCAAATGGGCCATCTGAAAAAAGTGTAAAATCCAGAAAGGCAGGACAGGCCATGGAGAACTGGGAGCCTTGTTATGCTCATGGGCGGGATGTAAATTGCCAACAGCCACTCTGGAGAAGTGTATGGTGTTTCCTGAAACATCTACAAAACAAAGCAACAGAGCCTAGGGCACTTCCACTTATGGTCCTATAGCTTAGGGAAATTAAAATCAAAAAGACACAGCCACCCCAAAGTTTGGGACGGCTCTGTTTACAAGAACCTCGTTTACGGTACAAGATCAATATCGCAGAAAGTGAAAAATGGATAAAGAAGTTGTGGTACTTACGTACAATGCAATATCACTCAGCAATGAAATCTATGTCATCTGCCCGTAGCAGCATAATGAGTGGATTCAGGTACGATGATTCTAAGTGAAATAAGTCACACAGAAAAAGAAACATCATAAGATATCACTACTACACGGAATGTAAACTTGGCTACACAGGAACTGAATTACAAAACAGAACAGGGTCTCAAATGTAGAAAACCAACTTATGCTTCCTTAAGGGGAAAGGTGAGTTGGGGTGCTACATAAAACCAGAGATTGAAATTAGCACAGATACCGTTCCATAAGCCAAATATGTAATAGACAAGAGCTACTCCTTGCTCAACGAAGTGGACTCAACACCCCATATTAAACGCCTAAGAATATACCTGACTAGTAAGAATCTTAAAACCTATGGATTTATATGTCTCCGAAAGAGAATCAAGCGTGTGTACAGCGGCATAAACGCAGCAGTGATAGGATTGGTGAGGTTCGGTGAGCAAATGCAAACCCTTTGAAGTCATATTGCATGGTACCCATTCCATGGATCTCAACTCTCCAGGTTTAAGGGATTCTTCCTTCAGCTAAAACATGCATGTGGAACCCAGAGTATGATCCACTGTGTGATCGGAAACGTGTTCAAATGTGTCTCAGTTTTCGTCCTCCGGTTCTCGGGTGCAACATTCCAGACGCTTTACTAACACTCTCCCCACTTGGAGAGTCAGTGCCTTTAACCTCCTGTTTGGCCCAGTTTGCAATTTCTACGGAAAATGAACAGGAATAGGGAGAACCAATGAGAAACTAGCTGGAGGTGTCTGGACACGCAAAGTTAACTCTCGTTTCCCACCAGGAAGAGGAATTAACCAAAGGCTAAGCGTGCCGTGCCGGAACCACACTAGGGCCTGAAGCAATCCTGCGGTGTTGCGGCCAGCTCACAAGAAAGCGAGTTGAAGAAAGGAGCTCAGGGGCACTGTAATTCACAAACTGCAGAGTTATAAATGACAGCTATCGTCCAAAAATATATTGAAGTAAGGCTGCCAAGAGGACTTGAAAGCGGGGCAGAATTGCAGGAAACCGATTTCAGGAGGTAGACTGGAATTGCATGTAAAGCATAGGAAAAGAGGCAGAACGTCCACAATGATGCACTTGGCCAAAAAGGGCGTATGCGTTTTTTCCTGAATATATTCAGGAAAAAACGCATACGCCCTTTTTGGCCAACCAAGCAAGCTTGCAAAGGGAATCTGCACTACAATGAAGTCTCACTACCCTGCGGGCAAAAGGGCCATCTGAAAAAAGTATAAAATCCAGCAAAGCAGGACAGGCCATGGAGAACTGGGAGCCTTGTTATGCTGATGGGCGGGATGTAAATTGCCAACAGCCACTCTGGAGAAGTGTATGGTGTTTCCTGAAACATCTAAAAAACAAAGCAACAGAGCCTAGGGCACTTCCACTTATGGTCCTATAGCTTAGGGAAATTAAAATCAAAAAGACTCAGCCACCCCAAAGTTAGGGACATCTCTGTTTACAAGAACCTCATTTATGGTCCAAGTTCAATATCACAGAAAGCGAAAAATGGATAAAGAAGTTGTGGTACTTACGTACAATGCAATATCACTCAGCAATGAAATCTATGTCATCAGGCCCGTAGCAGCATAATGAGTGGATTCAGGTACGATGATTCTAAGTGAAATAAGTCACACAGAAAAACAAACATCATAAGATATCACTACTACAAGGAATGTAAACTTGGCTACACAGGAACTGAATTACAAAACAGAACAGGGTCTCAAATGTAGAAAACCAACTTATGCTTGCTTAAGGCGAAAGGTGAGTTGGGGTGCTGCATAAAACCAGAGATTGAAATTAGAACAGATACCGTTCCATAACCCAAATATTTAATACACAAGAGCTACTCCTTGCTCAACGAAGTGGACTCTACACCACATATTAAACGCGTAAGAATATACATGACTAGAAAGAATCTTAAAACCTATGGATTTATATGTCTCCGAAAGAGAATCAAGCGTGTGTACAGTGTCATAAACGCAGCACTGATAGGATTGGTGAGGTGCGGTGAGCAAATGCAGACCCTTTGAAGTCATATTGCATGGTACCCATTCCATGGGTCTCAACTCTCCAGGTTTAAGGGATTCTTCCTTCAGCTAAAACATGCATGTGGAACCCAGAGTATGATCCACCGTGTGATCGGGAAACGTGTTTAATTGTGTCAGTTTTCATCCCCCGGGACTCGGGTGCAACATTCCAGACGCTTTACTAACACTCTCCCCACTTGGAGAGTCAGTGCCTTTAACCTCTTGTTTGGCCCAGTTTGCAATTTCTGCGGAAAATGAACAGGAATAGGGAGAACCAATGAGAGACTAGCTGGAGGTGTCTGGACGGGCAAATTTAACTCTCATTTCCCACCAGGAAGAGGAATTAACCAAAGGCTCAGCATGTCATGCCGGAACCACACTAGGGCCTGAAGCAATGCTGCGGTGTTGCGGCCAGCTCACAAGAAAGCGAGTTGAAGAAAGGAGCTCAGGGGCACTGTCATTCACAAACCTGCAGAGTTATAAATGACAGCTATCGTCCAAAAATATATTGAAGTAAGGCTGCCAAGAGGACTTGAACGCTGGGCAGAATTGCAGGAAACCGATTTCAGGAGGTAGACTGGAATTGCATGTAAAGCAAAGGAAAAGAGGCAGAACGTCCACAATGATGCACTTGGCCAAAAAGGGCGTATGCGTTTTTTCCTGAATATATTCAGGAAAAAACGGATACGCACTTTTTGGCCAACCAAGCAAGCTTGAAAAGGAAATCTGCACTACAATGAAGTCTCACTGCCCCCCGGTCAAAAGGGCCATCTGAAAAAAGTGTAAAATCCAGAAAGGCAGGACAGGCCATGGAGAACTGGGAGCCTTGTTATGCTCATGGGCGGGATGTAAATTGCCAACAGCCACTCTGGAGAAGTGTATGGTGTTTCCTGAAACATCTAAAAAACAAAGCAACAGAGCCTAGGGCACTTCCACTTATGGTCCTATAGCTTAGGGAAATTAAAATCAAAAAGACACAGCCACCCCAAAGTTTGGGAAGGCTCTGTTTAAAAGAACCTCGTTTACAGTACAAGTTCAAAATCACAGAAAGTGAAAAATGGATAAAGAAGTTGTGGTACTTACGTACAATGCAATATCACTCAGCAATGAAATCTATGTCATCAGGCCCATAGCAGCATAATGAGTGGATTCAGGTACGATGATTCTAAGTGAAATAAGTCACACAGAAAAAGAAACATCATAAGATATCTCTACCACATGGAATGTAAACTTGGCTACACAGGAACTGAATTACAAAACAGAACAGGGTCTCAAATGTAGAAAACCGACTTATGCTTGCTTAAGGGGAAAGCTAAGTTGGGGTGCTGCATAAAACCAGAGATTGAAATTAGCACAGATACCGTTCCATAAGCCAAATATGTAATAGACAAGAGCTACTCCTTGCTCAACGAAGTGGACTCTACACCCCATATTAAACGCCTAAGAATATACCTGACTAGTAAGAATCTTAAAACCTATGGATTTATATGTCTCCGAAAGAGAATCAAGCGTGTGTACAGTGGCATAAATGCAGCAGTGATAGGATTGGTGAGGTTCGGTGAGCAAATGCAGACCCTTTGAAGTCATATTGCATGGTACCCATTGCAGGGGTCTCAACTCTCCAGGTTTAAGGGATTCTTCCTTCAGCTAAAACATGCATGTGGAACCCAGAGTATGATCCACCATGTGATCGGGAAACGTGTTCAAATGTGTCTCAGTTTTCGTCCCCTGGTACTCGGGTGCAACATTCCAGACGCTTTACTAACACTCTCCCCACTTGGAGAGTCAGTGCCTTTAACCTCCTGTTTGGCCCAGTTTGCAATTTCTGCGGAAAATGAACAGGAATAGGGAGAACCAATGAGAGACTAGCTGGAGGTGTCTGGACGGGCAAATTTAACTCTCATTTCCCACCAGGAAGAGGAATTAAACAAAGGTTCAGCGTGCCATGCCGGAACCACACTAGGGCCTGAAGCAATCCTGCGGTGTTGCGGCCAGCTCACAAGAAAGCGAGTTGAAGAAAGGAGCTCAGGGGCACTGTCATTCACATACCTGCAGAGTTATAAATGACAGCTATCGTCCAAAAATATATTGAAGTAAGGCTGCCAAGAGGACTTGAAAGCGGGGCAGAATTGCAGGAAACCGATTTCAGGAGGTAGACTGGAATTGCATGTAAAGCATAGGAAAAGAGGCAGAACGTCCACAATGATGCACTTGGCCAAAAAGGGCGTATGGGTTTTTTCCTTAATATATTCCGGAAAAAACGCACACGCCCTTTTTGGCCAACCAAGCAAGCTTGCAAAGGAAATCTGCACTACAATGAAGTCTCACTGCTCCCCGGTCAAAAGGGCCATCTGAAAAAAGTGTAAAATACAGAAAGGCAGGACAGGCCATGGAGAACTGGGAGCCTTGTGATGCTGATGGGCGGGATGTAAATTGCCAACAGCCACTCTGGAGAAGTGTATGGTGTTTCCTGAAACATCTAAAAAACAAAGCAACAGAGCCTAGGGCACTTCCACTTATGGTCCTATAGCTTAGGGAAATTAAAATCAAAAAGACTCAGCCACCCCAAAGTTAGGGACATCTCTGTTTACAAGAACCTCATTTATGGTCCAAGTTCAATATCACAGAAAGCGAAAAATGGATAAAGAAGTTGTGGTACTTACGTACAATGCAATATCACTCAGCAATGAAATCTATGTCATCAGGCCTGTAGCAGCATAATGAGTGGATTCAGGTACGATGATTCTAAGTGAAATAAGTCACACAGAAAAACAAACATCATAAGATATCACTACTACAAGGAATGTAAACTTGGCTACACAGGAACTGAATTACAAAACAGAACAGGGTCTCAAATGTAGAAAACCAACTTATGCTTGCTTAAGGCGAAAGGTGAGTTGGGGTGCTGCATAAAACCAGAGATTGAAATTAGAACAGATACCGTTCCATAACCCAAATATTTAATACACAAGAGCTACTCCTTGCTCAACGAAGTGGACTCTACACCCCATGTTAAACGCGTAAGAATATACATGACTAGAAAGAATCTTAAAACCTATGGATTTATATGTCTCCGAAAGAGAATCAAGCGTGTGTACAGTGTCATAAACGCAGCAGTGATAGGATTGGTGAGGTGCGGTGAGCAAATGCAGACCCTTTGAAGTCATATTGCATGATACCCATTCCATGGATCTCAACTCTCCAGGTTTAAGGGATTCTTCCTTCAGCTAAAACATGCATGTGGAACCCAGAGTATGATCCACCGTGTGATCGGGAAACGTGTTTAATTGTGTCAGTTTTCATCCCCCGGGACTCGGGTGCAACATTCCAGACGCTTTACTAACACTCTCCCCACTTGGAGAGTCAGTGCCTTTAACCTCTTGTTTGGCCCAGTTT
This sequence comes from Pseudorca crassidens, assembly GCF_039906515.1. NCBI lineage: Eukaryota > Metazoa > Chordata > Mammalia > Artiodactyla > Delphinidae > Pseudorca > Pseudorca crassidens. The sequence goes on from NW_027136350.1 coordinate 63,899, forward strand.
GCAATTTCTGCGGAAAATGAACAGGAATAGGGAGAACCAATGAGAGACTAGCTGGAGGTGTCTGGACGGGCAAATTTAACTCTCATTTCCCACCAGGAAGAGGAATTAACCAAAGGCTCAGCATGTCATTCCGGAACCACACTAGGGCCTGAAGCAATGCTGCGGTGTTGCGGCCAGCTCACAAGAAAGCGAGTTGAAGAAAGGAGCTCAGGGGCACTGTCATTCACAAACCTGCAGAGTTATAAATGACAGCTATCGTCCAAAAATATATTGAAGTAAGGCTGCCAAGAGGACTTGAACGCTGGGCAGAATTGCAGGAAACCGATTTCAGGAGGTAGACTGGAATTGCATGTAAAGCAAAGGAAAAGAGGCAGAACGTCCACAATGATGCACTTGGCCAAAAAGGGCGTATGCGTTTTTTCCTGAATATATTCAGGAAAAAACGGATACGCCCTTTTTGGCCAACCAAGCAAGCTTGAAAAGGAAATCTGCACTACAATGAAGTCTCACTGCCCCCCGGTCAAAAGGGCCATCTGAAAAAAGTGTAAAATCCAGAAAGGCAGGACAGGCCATGGAGAACTGGGAGCCTTGTTATGCTGATGGGCGGGATGTAAATTGCCAACAGCCACTCTGGAGAAGTGTATGGTGTTTCCTGAAACATCTAAAAAACAAAGCAACAGAGCCTAGGGCACTACCACTTATGGTCCTATAGCTTAGGGAAATTAAAATCAAAAAGACACAGCCACCCCAAAGTTTGGGAAGGCTCTGTTTAAAAGAACCTCGTTTACAGTACAAGTTCAAAATCACAGAAAGTGAAAAATGGATAAAGAAGTTGTGGTACTTACGTACAATGCAATATCACTCAGCAATGAAATCTATGTCATCAGGCCCATAGCAGCATAATGAGTGGATTCAGGTACGATGATTCTAAGTGAAATAAGTCACACAGAAAAAGAAACATCATAAGATATCTCTACCACATGGAATGTAAACTTGGCTACACAGGAACTGAATTACAAAACAGAACAGGGTCTCAAATGTAGAAAACCGACTTATGCTTGCTTAAGGGGAAAGGTGAGTTGGGGTGCTGCATAAAACCAGAGATTGAAATTAGCACAGATACCGTTCCATAAGCCAAATATGTAATAGACAAGAGCTACTCCTTGCTCAACGAAGTGGACTCTACACCCCATATTAAACGCCTAAGAATATACCTGACTAGTAAGAATCTTAAAACCTATGGATTTATATGTCTCAGAAAGAGAATCAAGCGTGTGTACAGTGGCATAAATGCAGCAGTGATAGGATTGGTGAGGTTCGGTGAGCAAATGCAGACCCTTTGAAGTCATATTGCATGGTACCCATTGCAGGGGTCTCAACTCTCCAGGTTTAAGGGATTCTTCCTTCAGCTAAAACATGCATGTGGAACCCAGAGTATGATCCACCATGTAATCGGGAAACGTGTTCAAATGTGTCTCAGTTTTCGTCCCCTGGTACTCGGGTGCAACATTCCAGACGCTTTACTAACACTCTCCCCACTTGGAGAGTCAGTGCCTTTAACCTCCTGTTTGGCCCAGTTTGCAATTTCTGCGGAAAATGAACAGGAATAGGGAGAACCAATGAGAGACTAGCTGGAGGTGTCTGGACGGGCAAATTTAACTCTCATTTCCCACCAGGAAGAGGAATTAAACAAAGGCTCAGCGTGCCATGCCGGAACCACACTAGGGCCTGAAGCAATCCTGCGGTGTTGCGGCCAGCTCACAAGAAAGCGAGTTGAAGAAAGGAGCTCAGGGGCACTGTCATTCACATACCTGCAGAGTTATAAATGACAGCTATCGTCCAAAAATATATTGAAGTAAGGCTGCCAAGAGGACTTGAAAGCGGGGCAGAATTGCAGGAAACCGATTTCAGGAGGTAGACTGGAATTGCATGTAAAGCATAGGAAAAGAGGCAGAACGTCCACAATGATGCACTTGGCCAAAAAGGGCATATGCGTTTTTTTCTTAATATATTCCGGAAAAAACGCATACGCCCTTTTTGGCCAACCAAGCAAGCTTGCAAAGGAAATCTGCACTACAATGAAGTCTCACTGCTCCCCGGTCAAAAGGGCCATCTGAAAAAAGTGTAAAATACAGAAAGGCAGGACAGGCCATGGAGAACTGGGAGCCTTGTGATGCTGATGGGCGGGATGTAAATTGCCAACAGCCACTCTGGAGAAGTGTATGGTGTTTCCTGAAACATCTAAAAAACAAAGCAACAGAGCCTAGGGCACTTCCACTTATGGTCCTATAGCTTAGGGAAATTAAAATCAAAAAGTCTCAGCCACCCCAATGTTAGGGACATCTCTGTTTACAAGAACCTCATTTATGGTCCAAGTTCAATATCACAGAAAGCAAAAAATGGATAAAGAAGTTGTGGTACTTACGTACAATGCAATATCACTCAGCAATGAAATCTATGTCATCAGGCCCGTAGCAGCATAATGAGTGGATTCAGGTACGATGATTCTAAGTGAAATAAGTCACACAGAAAAGCAAACATCATAAGATATCACTACTACAAGGAATGTAAACTTGGCTACACAGGAACTGAATTACAAAACAGAACAGGGTCTCAAATGTAGAAAACCAACTTATGCTTGCTTAAGGCGAAAGGTGAGTTGGGGTGCTGCATAAAACCAGAGATTGAAATTAGAACAGATACCGTTCCATAACCCAAATATTTAATAGACAAGAGCTACTCCTTGCTCAACGAAGTGGACTCTACACCCCATATTAAACGCGTAAGAATATACATGACTAGAAAGAATCTTAAAACCTATGGATTTATATGTCTCCGAAAGAGAATCAAGCATGTGTACAGTGTCATAAACGCAGCAGTGATAGGATTGGTGAGGTTTGGTGAGCAAATGCAGACCCTTTGAAGTCATATTGCATGGTACCCATTCCATGGGTCTCAACTCTCCAGGTTTAAGGGATTCTTCCTTCAGCTAAAACATGCATGTGGAACCCAGAGTATGATCCACCGTGTGATCGGGAAACGTGTTTAATTGTGTCAGTTTTCATCCCCCGGGACTCGGGTGCAACATTCCAGACGCTTTACTAACACTCTCCCCACTTGGAGAGTCAGTGCCTTTAACCTCTTGTTTGGCCCAGTTTGCAATTTCTGCGGAAAATGAACAGGAATAGGGAGAACCAATGAGAGACTAGCTGGAGGTGTCTGGACGGGCAAATTTAACTCTCATTTCCCACCAGGAAGAGGAATTAACCAAAGGCTCAGCATGTCATTCCGGAACCACACTAGGGCCTGAAGCAATGCTGCGGTGTTGCGGCCAGCTCACAAGAAAGCGAGTTGAAGAAAGGAGCTCAGGGGCACTGTCATTCACAAACCTGCAGAGTTATAAATGACAGCTATCGTCCAAAAATATATTGAAGTAAGGCTGCCAAGAGGACTTGAACGCTGGGCAGAATTGCAGGAAACCGATTTCAGGAGGTAGACTGGAATTGCATGTAAAGCAAAGGAAAAGAGGCAGAACGTCCACAATGATGCACTTGGCCAAAAAGGGCGTATGCGTTTTTTCCTGAATATATTCAGGAAAAAACGGATACGCCCTTTTTGGCCAACCAAGCAAGCTTGAAAAGGAAATCTGCACTACAATGAAGTCTCACTGCCCCCCGGTCAAAAGGGCCATCTGAAAAAAGTGTAAAATCCAGAAAGGCAGGACAGGCCATGGAGAACTGGGAGCCTTGTTATGCTCATGGGCGGGATGTAAATTGCCAACAGCCACTCTGGAGAAGTGTATGGTGTTTCCTGAAACATCTAAAAAACAAAGCAACAGAGCCTAGGGCACTTCCACTTATGGTCCTATAGCTTAGGGAAATTAAAATCAAAAAGACACAGCCACCCCAAAGTTTGGGAAGGCTCTGTTTAAAAGAACCTCGTTTACAGTACAAGTTCAAAATCACAGAAAGTGAAAAATGGATAAAGAAGTTGTGGTACTTACGTACAATGCAATATCACTCAGCAATGAAATCTATGTCATCAGGCCCATAGCAGCATAATGAGTGGATTCAGGTACGATGATTCTAAGTGAAATAAGTCACACAGAAAAAGAAACATCATAAGATATCTCTACCACATGGAATGTAAACTTGGCTACACAGGAACTGAATTACAAAACAGAACAGGGTCTCAAATGTAGAAAACCGACTTATGCTTGCTTAAGGGGAAAGGTGAGTTGGGGTGCTGCATAAAACCAGAGATTGAAATTAGCACAGATACCGTTCCATAAGCCAAATATGTAATAGACAAGAGCTACTCCTTGCTCAACGAAGTGGACTCTACACCCCATATTAAACGCCTAAGAATATACCTGACTAGTAAGAATCTTAAAACCTATGTATTTATATGTCTCCGAAAGAGAATCAAGCGTGTGTACAGTGGCATAAATGCAGCAGTGATAGGATTGGTGAGGTTCGGTGAGCAAATGCAGACCCTTTGAAGTCATATTGCATGGTACCCATTGCAGGGGTCTCAACTCTCCAGGTTTAAGGGATTCTTCCTTCAGCTAAAACATGCATGTGGAACCCAGAGTATGATCCACCATGTGATCGGGAAACGTGTTCAAATGTGTCTCAGTTTTCGTCCCCTGGTACTCGGGTGCAACATTCCAGACGCTTTACTAACACTCTCCCCACTTGGAGAGTCAGTGCCTTTAACCTCCTGTTTGGCCCAGTTTGCAATTTCTGCGGAAAATGAACAGGAATAGGGAGAACCAATGAGAGACTAGCTGGAGGTGTCTGGACGGGCAAATTTAACTCTCATTTCCCACCAGGAAGAGGAATTAAACAAAGGCTCAGCGTGCCATGCCGGAACCACACTAGGGCCTGAAGCAATCCTGCGGTGTTGCGGCCAGCTCACAAGAAAGCGAGTTGAAGAAAGGAGCTCAGGGACACTGTCATTCACATACCTGCAGAGTTATAAATGATAGCTATCGTCCAAAAATATATTGAAGTAAGGCTGCCAAGAGGACTTGAAAGCGGGGCAGAATTGCAGGAAACCGATTTCAGGAGGTAGACTGGAATTGCATGTAAAGCATAGGAAAAGAGGCAGAACGTCCACAATGATGCACTTGGCCAAAAAGGGCGTATGCGTTTTTTCCTGAATATATTCCGGAATAAACGCATACGCCCTTTTTGGCCAACCAAGCAAGCTTGCAAAGGAAATCTGCACTACAATGAAGTCTCACTGCCCCCCGGTCAAAAGGGCCATCTGAAAAAAGTGTAAAATCCAGAAAGGCAGGACAGGCCATGGAGAACTGGGAGCCTTGTTATGCTGATGGGCGGGATGTAAATTGCCAACAGTCACTCTGGAGAAGTGTATGGTGTTTCCTGAAACATCTAAAAAACAAGGCAACAGAGCCTAGGGCACTTCCACTTATGGTCCTATAGCTTAGGGAAATTAAAATCTAAAACACACAACCACCCCAATCTTTGGAACAGCTCTGTTTACAAGAACCTCGTTTACGGTACAAGTTCAATATCACAGAAAGCGCAAAATGGATAAAGAAGTTGTGGTACTTACGTACAATGCAATATCACTCAGCAATGAAATCTATGTCATCAGGCCCGTAGCAGCATAATGAGTGGATTCAGGTACGATGATTGTAACTGAAATAAGTCACACAGAGAAAGAAACATCATAAGATATCTCTACCACATGGAATGTAAACTTGGCTACACAGGAACTGAATTACAAAACAGAACAGGGTCTCAAATGTAGAAAACCGACTTATGCTTGCTTAAGGGGAAAGCTAAGTTGGGGTGCTGCATAAAACCAGAGATTGAAATTAGCACAGATACCGTTCCATAAGCCAAATATGTAATAGACAAGAGCTACTCCTTGCTCAACGAAGTGGACTCTACACCCCATATTAAACGCCTAAGAATATACCTGACTAGTAAGAATCTTAAAACCTATGGATTTATATGTCTCAGAAAGAGAATCAAGCGTGTGTACAGTGGCATAAATGCAGCAGTGATAGGATTGGTGAGGTTCGGTGAGCAAATGCAGACCCTTTGAAGTCATATTGCATGGTACCCATTGCAGGGGTCTCAACTCTCCAGGTTTAAGGGATTCTTCCTTCAGCTAAAACATGCATGTGGAACCCAGAGTATGATCCACCATGTGATCGGGAAACGTGTTCAAATGTGTTTCAGTTTTCGTCCCCTGGTACTCGGGTGCAACATTCCAGACGCTTTACTAACACTCTCCCCACTTGGAGAGTCAGTGCCTTTAACCTCCTGTTTGGCCCAGTTTGCAATTTCTGCGGAAAATGAACAGGAATAGGGAGAACCAATGAGAGACTAGCTGGAGGTGTCTGGACGGGCAAATTTAACTCTCATTTCCCACCAGGAAGAGGAATTAAACAAAGGCTCAGCGTGCCATGCCAGAACCACACTAGGGCCTGAAGCAATCCTGCGGTGTTGCGGCCAGCTCACAAGAAAGCGAGTTGAAGAAAGGAGCTCAGGGGCACTGTCATTCACATACCTTCAGAGTTATAAATGATAGCTATCGTCCAAAAATATATTGAAGTAAGGCTGCCAAGAGGACTTGAAAGCGGGGCAGAATTGCAGGAAACCGATTTCAGGAGGTAGACTGGAATTGCATGTAAAGCATAGGAAAAGAGGCAGAACGTCCACAATGATGCACTTGGCCAAAAAGGGCGTATGCGTTTTTTCCTTAATATATTCAGGAAAAAACGCATACGCACTTTTTGGCCAACCAAGCAAGCTTGCAAAGGAAATCTGCACTACAATGAAGTCTCACTGCTCCCCGGTCAAAAGGGCCATCTGAAAAAAGTGTAAAATCCAGAAAGGCAGGACAGGCCATGGAGAACTGGGAGCCTTGTTATGCTGATGGGCGGGATGTAAATTGCCAACAGCCACTCTGGAGAAGTGTATGGTGTTTCCTGAAACATCTAAAAAACAAAGCAACAGAGCCTAGGGCACTTCCACTTATGGTCCTATAGCTTAGGGAAATTAAAATCAAAAAGACTCAGCCACCCCAAAGTTAGGGACATCTCTGTTTACAAGAACCTCATTTATGGTCCAAGTTCAATATCACAGAAAGCGAAAAATGGATAAAGAAGTTGTGGTACTTACGCACAATGCAATATCACTCAGCAATGAAATCTATGTCATCAGGCCCGTAGCAGCATAATGAGTGGATTCAGGTACGATGATTCTAAGTGAAATAAGTCACACAGAAAAACAAACATCATAAGATATCACTACTACAAGGAATGTAAACTTGGCTACACAGGAAATGAATTACAAAACAGAACAGGGTCTCAAGTGTAGAAAACCAACTTATGCTTGCTTAAGGCGAAAGGTGAGTTGGGGTGCTGCATAAAACCAGAGATTGAAATTAGAACAGATACCGTTCCATAACCCAAATATTTAATACACAAGAGCTACTCCTTGCTCAACGAAGTGGACTCTACACCCCATATTAAACGCGTAAGAATATACATGACTAGAAAGAATCTTAAAACCTATGGATTTATATGTCTCCGAAAGAGAATCAAGCATGTGTACAGTGTCATAAACGCAGCAGTGATAGGATTGGTGAGGTTTGGTGAGCAAATGCAGACCCTTTGAAGTCATATTGCATGGTACCCATTCCATGGGTCTCAACTCTCCAGGTTTAAGGGATTCTTCCTTCAGCTAAAACATGCATGTGGAACCCAGAGTATGATCCACCGTGTGATCGGGAAACGTGTTTAATTGTGTCAGTTTTCATCCCCCGGGACTCGGGTGCAACATTCCAGACGCTTTACTAACACTCTCCCCACTTGGAGAGTCAGTGCCTTTAACCTCTTGTTTGGCCCAGTTTGCAATTTCTGCGGAAAATGAACAGGAATAGGGAGAACCAATGAGAGACTAGCTGGAGGTGTCTGGACGGGCAAATTTAACTCTCATTTCCCACCAGGAAGAGGAATTAACCAAAGGCTCAGCATGTCATTCCGGAACCACACTAGGGCCTGAAGCAATGCTGCGGTGTTGCGGCCAGCTCACAAGAAAGCGAGTTGAAGAAAGGAGCTCAGGGGCACTGTCATTCACAAACCTGCAGAGTTATAAATGACAGCTATCGTCCAAAAATATATTGAAGTAAGGCTGCCAAGAGGACTTGAACGCTGGGCAGAATTGCAGGAAACCGATTTCAGGAGGTAGACTGGAATTGCATGTAAAGCAAAGGAAAAGAGGCAGAACGTCCACAATGATGCACTTGGCCAAAAAGGGCGTATGCGTTTTTTCCTGAATATATTCAGGAAAAAACGGATACGCCCTTTTTGGCCAACCAAGCAAGCTTGAAAAGGAAATCTGCACTACAATGAAGTCTCACTGCCCCCCGGTCAAAAGGGCCATCTGAAAAAAGTGTAAAATCCAGAAAGGCAGGACAGGCCATGGAGAACTGGGAGCCTTGTTATGCTCATGGGCGGGATGTAAATTGCCAACAGCCACTCTGGAGAAGTGTATGGTGTTTCCTGAAACATCTAAAAAACAAAGCAACAGAGCCTAGGGCACTTCCACTTATGGTCCTATAGCTTAGGGAAATTAAAATCAAAAAGACACAGCCACCCCAAAGTTTGGGAAGGCTCTGTTTAAAAGAACCTCGTTTACAGTACAAGTTCAAAATCACAGAAAGTGAAAAATGGATAAAGAAGTTGTGGTACTTACGTACAATGCAATATCACTCAGCAATGAAATCTATGTCATCAGGCCCATAGCAGCATAATGAGTGGATTCAGGTACGATGATTCTAAGTGAAATAAGTCACACAGAAAAAGAAACATCATAAGATATCTCTACCACATGGAATGTAAACTTGGCTACACAGGAACTGAATTACAAAACAGAACAGGGTCTCAAATGTAGAAAACCGACTTATGCTTGCTTAAGGGGAAAGGTGAGTTGGGGTGCTGCATAAAACCAGAGATTGAAATTAGCACAGATACCGTTCCATAAGCCAAATATGTAATAGACAAGAGCTACTCCTTGCTCAACGAAGTGGACTCTACACCCCATATTAAACGCCTAAGAATATACCTGACTAGTAAGAATCTTAAAACCTATGTATTTATATGTCTCCGAAAGAGAATCAAGCGTGTGTACAGTGGCATAAATGCAGCAGTGATAGGATTGGTGAGGTTCGGTGAGCAAATGCAGACCCTTTGAAGTCATATTGCATGGTACCCATTGCAGGGGTCTCAACTCTCCAGGTTTAAGGGATTCTTCCTTCAGCTAAAACATGCATGTGGAACCCAGAGTATGATCCACCATGTGATCGGGAAACGTGTTCAAATGTGTCTCAGTTTTCGTCCCCTGGTACTCGGGTGCAACATTCCAGACGCTTTACTAACACTCTCCCCACTTGGAGAGTCAGTGCCTTTAACCTCCTGTTTGGCCCAGTTTGCAATTTCTGCGGAAAATGAACAGGAATAGGGAGAACCAATGAGAGACTAGCTGGAGGTGTCTGGACGGGCAAATTTAACTCTCATTTCCCACCAGGAAGAGGAATTAAACAAAGGCTCAGCGTGCCATGCCGGAACCACACTAGGGCCTGAAGCAATCCTGCGGTGTTGCGGCCAGCTCACAAGAAAGCGAGTTGAAGAAAGGAGCTCAGGGACACTGTCATTCACATACCTGCAGAGTTATAAATGATAGCTATCGTCCAAAAATATATTGAAGTAAGGCTGCCAAGAGGACTTGAAAGCGGGGCAGAATTGCAGGAAACCGATTTCAGGAGGTAGACTGGAATTGCATGTAAAGCATAGGAAAAGAGGCAGAACGTCCACAATGATGCACTTGGCCAAAAAGGGCGTATGCGTTTTTTCCTGAATATATTCCGGAATAAACGCATACGCCCTTTTTGGCCAACCAAGCAAGCTTGCAAAGGAAATCTGCACTACAATGAAGTCTCACTGCCCCCCGGTCAAAAGGGCCATCTGAAAAAAGTGTAAAATCCAGAAAGGCAGGACAGGCCATGGAGAACTGGGAGCCTTGTTATGCTGATGGGCGGGATGTAAATTGCCAACAGTCACTCTGGAGAAGTGTATGGTGTTTCCTGAAACATCTAAAAAACAAGGCAACAGAGCCTAGGGCACTTCCACTTATGGTCCTATAGCTTAGGGAAATTAAAATCTAAAACACACAACCACCCCAATCTTTGGAACAGCTCTGTTTACAAGAACCTCGTTTACGGTACAAGTTCAATATCACAGAAAGCGCAAAATGGATAAAGAAGTTGTGGTACTTACGTACAATGCAATATCACTCAGCAATGAAATCTATGTCATCAGGCCCGTAGCAGCATAATGAGTGGATTCAGGTACGATGATTGTAACTGAAATAAGTCACACAGAGAAAGAAACATCATAAGATATCTCTACCACATGGAATGTAAACTTGGCTACACAGGAACTGAATTACAAAACAGAACAGGGTCTCAAATGTAGAAAACCGACTTATGCTTGCTTAAGGGGAAAGCTAAGTTGGGGTGCTGCATAAAACCAGAGATTGAAATTAGCACAGATACCGTTCCATAAGCCAAATATGTAATAGACAAGAGCTACTCCTTGCTCAACGAAGTGGACTCTACACCCCATATTAAACGCCTAAGAATATACCTGACTAGTAAGAATCTTAAAACCTATGGATTTATATGTCTCAGAAAGAGAATCAAGCGTGTGTACAGTGGCATAAATGCAGCAGTGATAGGATTGGTGAGGTTCGGTGAGCAAATGCAGACCCTTTGAAGTCATATTGCATGGTACCCATTGCAGGGGTCTCAACTCTCCAGGTTTAAGGGATTCTTCCTTCAGCTAAAACATGCATGTGGAACCCAGAGTATGATCCACCATGTGATCGGGAAACGTGTTCAAATGTGTTTCAGTTTTCGTCCCCTGGTACTCGGGTGCAACATTCCAGACGCTTTACTAACACTCTCCCCACTTGGAGAGTCAGTGCCTTTAACCTCCTGTTTGGCCCAGTTTGCAATTTCTGCGGAAAATGAACAGGAATAGGGAGAACCAATGAGAGACTAGCTGGAGGTGTCTGGACGGGCAAATTTAACTCTCATTTCCCACCAGGAAGAGGAATTAAACAAAGGCTCAGCGTGCCATGCCAGAACCACACTAGGGCCTGAAGCAATCCTGCGGTGTTGCGGCCAGCTCACAAGAAAGCGAGTTGAAGAAAGGAGCTCAGGGGCACTGTCATTCACATACCTTCAGAGTTATAAATGATAGCTATCGTCCAAAAATATATTGAAGTAAGGCTGCCAAGAGGACTTGAAAGCGGGGCAGAATTGCAGGAAACCGATTTCAGGAGGTAGACTGGAATTGCATGTAAAGCATAGGAAAAGAGGCAGAACGTCCACAATGATGCACTTGGCCAAAAAGGGCGTATGCGTTTTTTCCTTAATATATTCAGGAAAAAACGCATACGCACTTTTTGGCCAACCAAGCAAGCTTGCAAAGGAAATCTGCACTACAATGAAGTCTCACTGCTCCCCGGTCAAAAGGGCCATCTGAAAAAAGTGTAAAATCCAGAAAGGCAGGACAGGCCATGGAGAACTGGGAGCCTTGTTATGCTGATGGGCGGGATGTAAATTGCCAACAGCCACTCTGGAGAAGTGTATGGTGTTTCCTGAAACATCTAAAAAACAAAGCAACAGAGCCTAGGGCACTTCCACTTATGGTCCTATAGCTTAGGGAAATTAAAATCAAAAAGACTCAGCCACCCCAAAGTTAGGGACATCTCTGTTTACAAGAACCTCATTTATGGTCCAAGTTCAATATCACAGAAAGCGAAAAATGGATAAAGAAGTTGTGGTACTTACGCACAATGCAATATCACTCAGCAATGAAATCTATGTCATCAGGCCCGTAGCAGCATAATGAGTGGATTCAGGTACGATGATTCTAAGTGAAATAAGTCACACAGAAAAACAAACATCATAAGATATCACTACTACAAGGAATGTAAACTTGGCTACACAGGAAATGAATTACAAAACAGAACAGGGTCTCAAGTGTAGAAAACCAACTTATGCTTGCTTAAGGCGAAAGGTGAGTTGGGGTGCTGCATAAAACCAGAGATTGAAATTAGAACAGATACCGTTCCATAACCCAAATATTTAATACACAAGAGCTACTCCTTGCTCAACGAAGTGGACTCTACACCCCATATTAAACGCGTAAGAATATACATGACTAGAAAGAATCTTAAAACCTATGGATTTATATGTCTCCGAAAGAGAATCAAGCGTGTGTACAGTGTCATAAACGCAGCACTGATAGGATTGGTGAGGTGCGGTGAGCAAATGCAGACCCTTTGAAGTCATATTGCATGGTACCCATTCCATGGGTCTCAACTCTCCAGCTTTAAGGGATTCTTCCTTCAGCTAAAACATGCATGTGGAACCCAGAGTATGATCCACCATGTGATCGGGAAACGTGTTTAATTGTGTCAGTTTTCATCCCCCGGGACTCGGGTGCAACATTCCAGACGCTTTACTAACAGTCTCCCCACTTGGAGAGTCAGTGCCTTTAACCTCTTGTTTGGCCCAGTTTGCAATTTCTGCGGAAAATGAACAGGAATAGGGAGAACCAATGAGAGACTAGCTGGAGGTGTCTGGACGGGCAAATTTAACTCTCATTTCCCACCAGGAAGAGGAATTAAACAAAGGCTCAGCATGTCATGCCGGAACCACACTAGGGCCTGAAGCAATGCTGCGGTGTTGCGGCCAGCTCACTAGAAAGCGAGTTGAAGAAAGGAGCTCAGGGGCACTGTCATTCACAAACCTGCAGAGTTATAAATGACAGCTATCGTCCAAAAATATATTGAAGTAAGGCTGCCAAGAGGACTTGAACGCTGGGCAGAATTGCAGGAAACCGATTTCAGGAGGTAGACTGGAATTGCATGTAAAGCAAAGGAAAAGAGGCAGAACGTCCACAATGATGCACTTGGCCAAAAAGGGCGTATGCGTTTTTTCCTGAATATATTCAGGAAGAAACGGATACGCCCTTTTTGGCCAACCAAGCAAGCTTGAAAAGGAAATCTGCACTACAATGAAGTCTCACTGTCCCCCGGTCAAAAGGGCCATCTGAAAAAAGTGTAAAATCCAGAAAGGCAGGACAGGCCATGGAGAACTGAGAGCCTTGTTATGCTGATGGGCGGGATGTAAATTGCCAACAGCCACTCTGGAGAAGTGTATGGTGTTTCCTGAAACATCTAAAAAACAAAGCAACAGAGCCTAGGGCACTTCCACTTATGGTCCTATAGCTTAGGGAAATTAAAATCAAAAAGACACAGCCACCCCAAAGTTTGGGAAGGCTCTGTTTAAAAGAACCTCGTTTACAGTACAAGTTCAAAATCACAGAAAGTGAAAAATGGATAAAGAAGTTGTGGTACTTACGTACAATGCAATATCACTCAGCAATGAAATCTATGTCATCAGGCCCATAGCAGCATAATGAGTGGATTCAGGTACGATGATTCTAAGTGAAATAAGTCACACAGAAAAAGAAACATCATAAGATATCTCTACCACATGGAATGTAAACTTGGCTACACAGGAACTGAATTACAAAACAGAACAGGGTCTCAAATGTAGAAAACCGACTTATGCTTGCTTAAGGGGAAAGGTGAGTTGGGGTGCTGCATAAAACCAGAGATTGAAATTAGCACAGATACCGTTCCATAAGCCAAATATGTAATAGACAAGAGCTACTCCTTGCTCAACGAAGTGGACTCTACACCCCATATTAAACGCCTAAGAATATACCTGACTAGTAAGAATCTTAAAACCTATGGATTTATATGTCTCCGAAAGAGAATCAAGCGTGTGTACAGTGGCATAAATGCAGCAGTGATAGGATTGGTGAGGTTCGGTGAGCAAATGCAGACCCTTTGAAGTCATATTGCATGGTACCCATTGCAGGGGTCTCAACTCTCCAGGTTTAAGGGATTCTTCCTTCAGCTAAAACATGCATGTGGAACCCAGAGTATGATCCACCATGTGATCGGGAAACGTGTTCAAATGTGTCTCAGTTTTCGTCCCCTGGTACTCGGGTGCAACATTCCAGACGCTTTACTAACACTCTCCCCACTTGGAGAGTCAGTGCCTTTAACCTCCTGTTTGGCCCAGTTTGCAATTTCTGCGGAAAATGAACAGGAATAGGGAGAACCAATGAGAGACTAGCTGGAGGTGTCTGGACGGGCAAATTTAACTCTCATTTCCCACCAGGAAGAGGAATTAAACAAAGGCTCAGCGTGCCATGCCGGAACCACACTAGGGCCTGAAGCAATCCTGCGGTGTTGCGGCCAGCTCACAAGAAAGCGAGTTGAAGAAAGGAGCTCAGGGGCACTGTCATTCACAAACCTGCAGAGTTATAAATGACAGCTATCGTCCAAAAATATATTGAAGTAAGGCTGCCAAGAGGACTTGAACGCTGGGCAGAATTGCAGGAAACCGATTTCAGGAGGTAGACTGGAATTGCATGTAAAGCAAAGGAAAAGAGGCAGAACGTCCACAATGATGCACTTGGCCAAAAAGGGCGTATGCGTTTTTTCCTGAATATATTCAGGAAGAAACGGATACGCCCTTTTTGGCCAACCAAGCAAGCTTGCAAAGGAAATCTGCACTACAATGAAGTCTCACTGCCCCCCGGTCAAAAGGGCCATCTGAAAAAAGTGTAAAATCCAGAAAGGCAGGACAGGCCATGGAGAACTGAGAGCCTTGTTATGCTGATGGGCGGGATGTAAATTGCCAACAGCCACTCTGGAGAAGTGTATGGTGTTTCCTGAAACATCTAAAAAACAAAGCAACAGAGCCTAGGGCACTTCCACTTATGGTCCTATAGCTTAGGGAAATTAAAATCAAAAAGACACAGCCACCCCAAAGTTTGGGAAGGCTCTGTTTAAAAGAACCTCGTTTACAGTACAAGTTCAAAATCACAGAAAGTGAAAAATGGATAAAGAAGTTGTGGTACTTACGTACAATGCAATATCACTCAGCAATGAAATCTATGTCATCAGGCCCATAGCAGCATAATGAGTGGATTCAGGTACGATGATTCTAAGTGAAATAAGTCACACAGAAAAAGAAACATCATAAGATATCTCTACCACATGGAATGTAAACTTGGCTACACAGGAACTGAATTACAAAACAGAACAGGGTCTCAAATGTAGAAAACCGACTTATGCTTGCTTAAGGGGAAAGCTAAGTTGGGGTGCTGCATAAAACCAGAGATTGAAATTAGCACAGATACCGTTCCATAAGCCAAATATGTAATAGACAAGAGCTACTCCTTGCTCAACGAAGTGGACTCTACACCCCATATTAAACGCCTAAGAATATACCTGACTAGTAAGAATCTTAAAACCTATGGATTTATATGTCTCCGAAAGAGAATCAAGCGTGTGTACAGTGGCATAAATGCAGCAGTGATAGGATTGGTGAGGTTCGGTGAGCAAATGCAGACCCTTTGAAGTCATATTGCATGGTACCCATTGCAGGGGTCTCAACTCTCCAGGTTTAAGGGATTCTTCCTTCAGCTAAAACATGCATGTGGAACCCAGAGTATGATCCACCATGTGATCGGGAAACGTGTTCAAATGTGTCTCAGTTTTCGTCCCCTGGTACTCGGGTGCAACATTCCAGACGCTTTACTAACACTCTCCCCACTTGGAGAGTCAGTGCCTTTAACCTCCTGTTTGGCCCAGTTTGCAATTTCTGCGGAAAATGAACAGGAATAGGGAGAACCAATGAGAGACTAGCTGGAGGTGTCTGGACGGGCAAATTTAACTCTCATTTCCCACCAGGAAGAGGAATTAAACAAAGGCTCAGCGTGCCATGCCGGAACCACACTAGGGCCTGAAGCAATCCTGCGGTGTTGCGGCCAGCTCACAAGAAAGCGAGTTGAAGAAAGGAGCTCAGGGACACTGTCATTCACATACCTGCAGAGTTATAAATGATAGCTATCGTCCAAAAATATATTGAAGTAAGGCTGCCAAGAGGACTTGAAAGCGGGGCAGAATTGCAGGAAACCGATTTCAGGAGGTAGACTGGAATTGCATGTAAAGCATAGGAAAAGAGGCAGAACGTCCACAATGATGCACTTGGCCAAAAAGGGCGTATGCGTTTTTTCCTGAATATATTCAGGAATAAACGCATACGCCCTTTTTGGCCAACCAAGCAAGCTTGCAAAGGAAATCTGCACTACAATGAAGTCTCACTGCCCCCCGGTCAAAAGGGCCATCTGAAAAAAGTGTAAAATCCAGAAAGGCAGGACAGGCCATGGAGAACTGGGAGCCTTGTTATGCTGATGGGCGGGATGTAAATTGCCAACAGTCACTCTGGAGAAGTGTATGGTGTTTCCTGAAACATCTAAAAAACAAGGCAACAGAGCCTAGGGCACTTCCACTTATGGTCCTATAGCTTAGGGAAATTAAAATCTAAAACACACAACCACCCCAATCTTTGGAACAGCTCTGTTTACAAGAACCTCGTTTACGGTACAAGTTCAATATCACAGAAAGCGCAAAATGGATAAAGAAGTTGTGGTACTTACGTACAATGCAATATCACTCAGCAATGAAATCTATGTCATCAGGCCCGTAGCAGCATAATGAGTGGATTCAGGTACGATGATTGTAACTGAAATAAGTCACACAGAGAAAGAAACATCATAAGATATCTCTACCACATGGAATGTAAACTTGGCTACACAGGAACTGAATTACAAAACAGAACAGGGTCTCAAATGTAGAAAACCGACTTATGCTTGCTTAAGGGGAAAGCTAAGTTGGGGTGCTGCATAAAACCAGAGATTGAAATTAGCACAGATACCGTTCCATAAGCCAAATATGTAATAGACAAGAGCTACTCCTTGCTCAACGAAGTGGACTCTACACCCCATATTAAACGCCTAAGAATATACCTGACTAGTAAGAATCTTAAAACCTATGGATTTATATGTCTCAGAAAGAGAATCAAGCGTGTGTACAGTGGCATAAATGCAGCAGTGATAGGATTGGTGAGGTTCGGTGAGCAAATGCAGACCCTTTGAAGTCATATTGCATGGTACCCATTGCAGGGGTCTCAACTCTCCAGGTTTAAGGGATTCTTCCTTCAGCTAAAACATGCATGTGGAACCCAGAGTATGATCCACCATGTGATCGGGAAACGTGTTCAAATGTGTCTCAGTTTTCGTCCCCTGGTACTCGGGTGCAACATTCCAGACGCTTTACTAACACTCTCCCCACTTGGAGAGTCAGTGCCTTTAACCTCCTGTTTGGCCCAGTTTGCAATTTCTGCGGAAAATGAACAGGAATAGGGAGAACCAATGAGAGACTAGCTGGAGGTGTCTGGACGGGCAAATTTAACTCTCATTTCCCACCAGGAAGAGGAATTAAACAAAGGCTCAGCGTGCCATGCCAGAACCACACTAGGGCCTGAAGCAATCCTGCGGTGTTGCGGCCAGCTCACAAGAAAGCGAGTTGAAGAAAGGAGCTCAGGGGCACTGTCATTCACATACCTTCAGAGTTATAAATGATAGCTATCGTCCAAAAATATATTGAAGTAAGGCTGCCAAGAGGACTTGAAAGCGGGGCAGAATTGCAGGAAACCGATTTCAGGAGGTAGACTGGAATTGCATGTAAAGCATAGGAAAAGAGGCAGAACGTCCACAATGATGCACTTGGCCAAAAAGGGCGTATGCGTTTTTTCCTTAATATATTCAGGAAAAAACGCATACGCACTTTTTGGCCAACCAAGCAAGCTTGCAAAGGAAATCTGCACTACAATGAAGTCTCACTGCTCCCCGGTCAAAAGGGCCATCTGAAAAAAGTGTAAAATCCAGAAAGGCAGGACAGGCCATGGAGAACTGGGAGCCTTGTTATGCTGATGGGCGGGATGTAAATTGCCAAGAGCCACTCTGGAGAAGTGTATGGTGTTTCCTGAAACATCTAAAAAACAAAGCAACAGAGCCTAGGGCACTTCCACTTATGGTCCTATAGCTTAGGGAAATTAAAATCAAAAAGACTCAGCCACCCCAAAGTTAGGGACATCTCTGTTTACAAGAACCTCATTTATGGTCCAAGTTCAATATCACAGAAAGCGAAAAATGGATAAAGAAGTTGTGGTACTTACGCACAATGCAATATCACTCAGCAATGAAATCTATGTCATCAGGCCCGTAGCAGCATAATGAGTGGATTCAGGTACGATGATTCTAAGTGAAATAAGTCACACAGAAAAACAAACATCATAAGATATCACTACTACAAGGAATGTAAACTTGGCTACACAGGAAATGAATTACAAAACAGAACAGGGTCTCAAGTGTAGAAAACCAACTTATGCTTGCTTAAGGCGAAAGGTGAGTTGGGGTGCTGCATAAAACCAGAGATTGAAATTAGTACAGATACCGTTCCATAACCCAAATATTTAATAGACAAGAGCTACTCCTTGCTCAACGAAGTGGACTCTACACCCCATATTAAACGCGTAAGAATATACATGACTAGAAAGAATCTTAAAACCTATGGATTTATATGTCTCCGAAAGAGAATCAAGCGTGTGTACAGTGTCATAAACGCAGCACTGATAGGATTGGTGAGGTGCGGTGAGCAAATGCAGACCCTTTGAAGTCATATTGCATGGTACCCATTCCATGGGTCTCAACTCTCCAGGTTTAAGGGATTCTTCCTTCAGCTAAAACATGCATGTGGAACCCAGAGTATGATCCACCATGTGATCGGGAAACGTGTTTAATTGTGTCAGTTTTCATCCCCCGGGACTCGGGTGCAACATTCCAGACGCTTTACTAACACTCTCCCCACTTGGAGAGTCAGTGCCTTTAACCTCTTGTTTGGCCCAGTTTGCAATTTCTGCGGAAAATGAACAGGAATAGGGAGAACCAATGAGAGACTAGCTGGAGGTGTCTGGACGGGCAAATTTAACTCTCATTTCCCACCAGGAAGAGGAATTAAACAAAGGCTCAGCATGTCATGACGGAACCACACTAGGGCCTGAAGCAATGCTGCGGTGTTGCGGCCAGCTCACAAGAAAGCGAGTTGAAGAAAGGAGCTCAGGGGCACTGTCATTCACAAACCTGCAGAGTTATAAATGACAGCTATCGTCCAAAAATATATTGAAGTAAGGCTGCCAAGAGGACTTGAACGCTGGGCAGAATTGCAGGAAACCGATTTCAGGAGGTAGACTGGAATTGCATGTAAAGCAAAGGAAAAGAGGCAGAACGTCCACAATGATGCACTTGGCCAAAAAGGGCGTATGCGTTTTTTCCTGAATATATTCAGGAAGAAACGGATACGCCCTTTTTGGCCAACCAAGCAAGCTTGAAAAGGAAATCTGCACTACAATGAAGTCTCACTGCCCCCCGGTCAAAAGGGCCATCTGAAAAAAGTGTAAAATCCAGAAAGGCAGGACAGGCCATGGAGAACTGAGAGCCTTGTTATGCTGATGGGCGGGATGTAAATTGCCAACAGCCACTCTGGAGAAGTGTATGGTGTTTCCTGAAACATCTAAAAAACAAAGCAACAGAGCCTAGGGCACTTCCACTTATGGTCCTATAGCTTAGGGAAATTAAAATCAAAAAGACACAGCCACCCCAAAGTTTGGGAAGGCTCTGTTTAAAAGAACCTCGTTTACAGTACAAGTTCAAAATCACAGAAAGTGAAAAATGGATAAAGAAGTTGTGGTACTTACGTACAATGCAATATCACTCAGCAATGAAATCTATGTCATCAGGCCCATAGCAGCATAATGAGTGGATTCAGGTACGATGATTCTAAGTGAAATAAGTCACACAGAAAAAGAAACATCATAAGATATCTCTACCACATGGAATGTAAACTTGGCTACACAGGAACTGAATTACAAAACAGAACAGGGTCTCAAATGTAGAAAACCGACTTATGCTTGCTTAAGGGGAAAGGTGAGTTGGGGTGCTGCATAAAACCAGAGATTGAAATTAGCACAGATACCGTTCCATAAGCCAAATATGTAATAGACAAGAGCTACTCCTTGCTCAACGAAGTGGACTCTACACCCCATATTAAACGCCTAAGAATATACCTGACTAGTAAGAATCTTAAAACCTATGGATTTATATGTCTCAGAAAGAGAATCAAGCGTGTGTACAGTGGCATAAATGCAGCAGTGATAGGATTGGTGAGGTTCGGTGAGCAAATGCAGACCCTTTGAAGTCATATTGCATGGTACCCATTGCAGGGGTCTCAACTCTCCAGGTTTAAGGGATTCTTCCTTCAGCTAAAACATGCATGTGGAACCCAGAGTATGATCCACCATGTGATTGGGAAACGTGTTCAAATGTGTCTCAGTTTTCGTACCCTGGTACTCGGGTGCAACATTCCAGACGCTTTACTAACACTCTCCCCACTTGGAGAGTCAGTGCCTTTAACCTCCTGTTTGGCCCAGTTTGCAATTTCTGCGGAAAATGAACAGGAATAGGGAGAACCAATGAGAGACTAGCTGGAGGTGTCTGGACGGGCAAATTTAACTCTCATTTCCCACCAGGAAGAGGAATTAAACAAAGGCTCAGCGTGCCATGCCGGAACCACACTAGGGCCTGAAGCAATCCTGCGGTGTTGCGGCCAGCTCACAAGAAAGCGAGTTGAAGAACGGAGCTCAGGGGCACTGTCATTCACATACCTGCAGAGTTATAAATGACAGCTATCGTTCAAAAATATATTGAAGTAAGGCTGCCAAGAGGACTTGAAAGCGGGGCAGAATTGCAGGAAACCGATTTCAGGAGGTAGACTGGAATTGCATGTAAAGCAAAGGAAAAGAGGCAGAACGTCCACAATGATGCACTTGGCCAAAAAGGGCGTATGCGTTTTTTCCTGAATATATTCAGGAAAAAACGGATACGCCCTTTTTGGCCAACCAAGCAAGCTTGAAAAGGAAATCTGCACTACAATGAAGTCTCACTGCCCCCCGGTCAAAAGGGCCATCTGAAAAAAGTGTAAAATCCAGAAAGGCAGGACAGGCCATGGAGAACTGGGAGCCTTGTTATGCTCATGGGCGGGATGTAAATTGCCAACAGCCACTCTGGAGAAGTGTATGGTGTTTCCTGAAACATCTAAAAAACAAAGCAACAGAGCCTAGGGCACTTCCACTTATGGTCCTATAGCTTAGGGAAATTAAAATCAAAAAGACACAGCCACCCCAAAGTTTGGGAAGGCTCTGTTTAAAAGAACCTCGTTTACAGTACAAGTTCAAAATCACAGAAAGTGAAAAATGGATAAAGAAGTTGTGGTACTTACGTACAATGCAATATCACTCAGCAATGAAATCTATGTCATCAGGCCCATAGCAGCATAATGAGTGGATTCAGGTACGATGATTCTAAGTGAAATAAGTCACACAGAAAAAGAAACATCATAAGATATCTCTACCACATGGAATGTAAACTTGGCTACACAGGAACTGAATTACAAAACAGAACAGGGTCTCAAATGTAGAAAACCGACTTATGCTTGCTTAAGGGGAAAGGTGAGTTGGGGTGCTGCATAAAACCAGAGATTGAAATTAGCACAGATACCGTTCCATAAGCCAAATATGTAATAGACAAGAGCTACTCCTTGCTCAACGAAGTGGACTCTACACCCCATATTAAACGCCTAAGAATATACCTGACTAGTAAGAATCTTAAAACCTATGGATTTATATGTCTCAGAAAGAGAATCAAGCGTGTGTACAGTGGCATAAATGCAGCAGTGATAGGATTGGTGAGGTTCGGTGAGCAAATGCAGACCCTTTGAAGTCATATTGCATGGTACCCATTGCAGGGGTCTCAACTCTCCAGGTTTAAGGGATTCTTCCTTCAGCTAAAACATGCATGTGGAACCCAGAGTATGATCCACCATGTGATCGGGAAACGTGTTCAAATGTGTCTCAGTTTTCGTCCCCTGGTACTCGGGTGCAACATTCCAGACGCTTTACTAACACTCTCCCCACTTGGAGAGTCAGTGCCTTTAACCTCCTGTTTGGCCCAGTTTGCAATTTCTGCGGAAAATGAACAGGAATAGGGAGAACCAATGAGAGACTAGCTGGAGGTGACTGGACGGGCAAATTTAACTCTCATTTCCCACCAGGAAGAGGAATTAAACAAAGGCTCAGCGTGCCATGCCGGAACCACACTAGGGCCTGAAGCAATCCTGCGGTGTTGCGGCCAGCTCACAAGAAAGCGAGTTGAAGAAAGGAGCTCAGGGACACTGTCATTCACATACCTGCAGAGTTATAAATGATAGCTATCGTCCAAAAATATATTGAAGTAAGGCTGCCAAGAGGACTTGAAAGCGGGGCAGAATTGCAGGAAACCGATTTCAGGAGGTAGACTGGAATTGCATGTAAAGCATAGGAAAAGAGGCAGAACGTCCACAATGATGCACTTGGCCAAAAAGGGCGTATGCGTTTTTTCCTGAATATATTCAGGAATAAACGCATACGCCCTTTTTGGCCAACCAAGCAAGCTTGCAAAGGAAATCTGCACTACAATGAAGTCTCACTGCCCCCCGGTCAAAAGGGCCATCTGAAAAAAGTGTAAAATCCAGAAAGGCAGGACAGGCCATGGAGAACTGGGAGCCTTGTTATGCTGATGGGCGGGATGTAAATTGCCAACAGTCACTCTGGAGAAGTGTATGGTGTTTCCTGAAACATCTAAAAAACAAGGCAACAGAGCCTAGGGCACTTCCACTTATGGTCCTATAGCTTAGGGAAATTAAAATCTAAAACACACAACCACCCCAATCTTTGGAACAGCTCTGTTTACAAGAACCTCGTTTACGGTACAAGTTCAATATCACAGAAAGCGCAAAATGGATAAAGAAGTTGTGGTACTTACGTACAATGCAATATCACTCAGCAATGAAATCTATGTCATCAGGCCCGTAGCAGCATAATGAGTGGATTCAGGTACGATGATTGTAACTGAAATAAGTCACACAGAGAAAGAAACATCATAAGATATCTCTACCACATGGAATGTAAACTTGGCTACACAGGAACTGAATTACAAAACAGAACAGGGTCTCAAATGTAGAAAACCGACTTATGCTTGCTTAAGGGGAAAGCTAAGTTGGGGTGCTGCATAAAACCAGAGATTGAAATTAGCACAGATACCGTTCCATAAGCCAAATATGTAATAGACAAGAGCTACTCCTTGCTCAACGAAGTGGACTCTACACCCCATATTAAACGCCTAAGAATATACCTGACTAGTAAGAATCTTAAAACCTATGGATTTATATGTCTCAGAAAGAGAATCAAGCGTGTGTACAGTGGCATAAATGCAGCAGTGATAGGATTGGTGAGGTTCGGTGAGCAAATGCAGACCCTTTGAAGTCATATTGCATGGTACCCATTGCAGGGGTCTCAACTCTCCAGGTTTAAGGGATTCTTCCTTCAGCTAAAACATGCATGTGGAACCCAGAGTATGATCCACCATGTGATCGGGAAACGTGTTCAAATGTGTCTCAGTTTTCGTCCCCTGGTACTCGGGTGTAACATTCCAGACGCTTTACTAACACTCTCCCCACTTGGAGAGTCAGTGCCTTTAACCTCCTGTTTGGCCCAGTTTGCAATTTCTGCGGAAAATGAACAGGAATAGGGAGAACCAATGAGAGACTAGCTGGAGGTGTCTGGACGGGCAAATTTAACTCTCATTTCCCACCAGGAAGAGGAATTAAACAAAGGCTCAGCGTGCCATGCCGGAACCACACTAGGGCCTGAAGCAATCCTGCGGTGTTGCGGCCAGCTCACAAGAAAGCGAGTTGAAGAAAGGAGCTCAGGGGTACTGTCATTCACATACCTGCAGAGTTATAAATGATAGCTATCGTCCAAAAATATATTGAAGTAAGGCTGCCAAGAGGACTTGAAAGCGGGGCAGAATTGCAGGAAACCGATTTCAGGAGGTAGACTGGAATTAAATGTAAAGCATAGGAAAAGAGGCAGAACGTCCACAATGATGCACTTGGCCAAAAAGGGCGTATGCGTTTTTTCCTTAATATATTCAGGAAAAAACGCATACGCACTTTTTGGCCAACCAAGCAAGCTTGCAAAGGAAATCTGCACTACAATGAAGTCTCACTGCTCCCCGGTCAAAAGGGCCATCTGAAAAAAGTGTAAAATCCAGAAAGGCAGGACAGGCCATGGAGAACTGGGAGCCTTGTTATGCTGATGGGCGGGATGTAAATTGCCAACAGCCACTCTGGAGAAGTGTATGGTGTTTCCTGAAACATCTAAAAAACAAAGCAACAGAGCCTAGGGCACTTCCACTTATGGTCCTATAGCTTAGGGAAATTAAAATCAAAAAGACTCAGCCACCCCAAAGTTAGGGACATCTCTGTTTACAAGAACCTCATTTATGGTCCAAGTTCAATATCACAGAAAGCGAAAAATGGATAAAGAAGTTGTGGTACTTACGTACAATGCAATATCACTCAGCAATGAAATCTATGTCATCAGGCCCGTAGCAGCATAATGAGTGGATTCAGGTACGATGATTCTAAGTGAAATAAGTCACACAGAAAAACAAACATCATAAGATATCACTACTACAAGGAATGTAAACTTGGCTACACAGGAACTGAATTACAAAACAGAACAGGGTCTCAAATGTAGAAAACCAACTTATGCTTGCTTAAGGCGAAAGGTGAGTTGGGGTGCTGCATAAAACCAGAGATTGAAATTAGAACAGATACCGTTCCATAAGCCAAATATTTAATAGACAAGAGCTACTCCTTGCTCAACGAAGTGGACTCTACACCCCATATTAAACGCGTAAGAATATACATGACTAGAAAGAATCTTAAAACCTATGGATTTATATGTCTCCGAAAGAGAATCAAGCGTGTGTACAGTGGCATAAATGCAGCAGTGATAGGATTGGTGAGGTTCGGTGAGCAAATGCAGACCCTTTGAAGTCATATTGCATGGTACCCATTCCATGGGTCTCAACTCTCCAGGTTTAAGGGATTCTTCCTTCAGCTAAAACATGCATGTGGAACCCAGAGTATGATCCACCGTGTGATCGGGAAACGTGTTTAATTGTGTCAGTTTTCATCCCCCGGGACTCGGGTGCAACATTCCAGATGCTTTACTAACACTCTCCCCACTTGGAGAGTCAGTGCCTTTAACCTCTTGTTTGGCCCAGTTTGCAATTTCTGCGGAAAATGAACAGGAATAGTGAGAACCAATGAGAGACTAGCTGGAGGTGTCTGGCCGGGCAAATTTAACTCTCATTTCCCACCAGGAAGAGGAATTAACCAAAGGCTCAGTGTGCCATGCCGGAACCACACTAGGGCCTGACGCAATGCTGCGGTGTTGCGGCCAGCTCACAAGAAAGCGAGTTGAAGAAAGGAGCTCAGGGGCACTGTCATTCACAGACCTGCAGAGTTATAAATGACAGCTATCGTCCAAAAATATATTGAAGTAAGGCTGCCAAGAGGACTTGAAAGCGGGGCAGAATTGCAGGAAACCAATTTCAGGAGGTAGACTGGAATTGCATGTAAAGCATAGGAAAAGAGGCAGAACGTCCACAATGATGCACTTGGCCAAAAAGGGCGTATGCGTTTTTTCCTGAATATATTCAGGAATAAACGCATACGCCCTTTTTGGCCAACCAAGCAAGCTTGCAAAGGAAATCTGCACTACAATGAAGTCTCACTGCCCCCCGGTCAAAAGGGCCATCTGAAAAAAGTGTAAAATCCAGAAAGGCAGGACAGGCCATGGAGAACTGGGAGCCTTGTTATGCTGATGGGCGGGATGTAAATTGCCAAAAGTCACTCTGGAGAAGTGTATGGTGTTTCCTGAAACATCTAAAAAACAAGGCAACAGAGCCTAGGGCACTTCCACTTATGATCCTATAGCTTAGGGAAATTAAAATCTAAAACACACAACCACCCCAAACTTTGGAACAGCTCTGTTTACAAGAACCTCGTTTACGGTACAAGTTCAATATCACAGAAAGCGCAAAATGGATAAAGAAGTTGTGGTACTTACGTACAATGCAATATCACTCAGCAATGAAATCTATGTCATCAGGCCCGTAGCAGCATAATGAGTGGATTCAGGTACGATGATTGTAAGTGAAATAAGTCACACAGAGAAAGAAACATCATAAGATATCTCTACCACATGGAATGTAAACTTGGCTACACAGGAACTGAATTACAAAACAGAACAGGGTCTCAAATGTAGAAAACCGACTTATGCTTGCTTAAGGGGAAAGCTAAGTTGGGGTGCTGCATAAAACCAGAGATTGAAATTAGCACAGATACCGTTCCATAAGCCAAATATGTAATAGACAAGAGCTACTCCTTGCTCAACGAAGTGGACTCTACACCCCATATTAAACGCCTAAGAATATACCTGACTAGTAAGAATCTTAAAACCTATGGATTTATATGTCTCAGAAAGAGAATCAAGCGTGTGTACAGTGGCATAAATGCAGCAGTGATAGGATTGGTGAGGTTCGGTGAGCAAATGCAGACCCTTTGAAGTCATATTGCATGGTACCCATTGCAGGGGTCTCAACTCTCCAGGTTTAAGGGATTCTTCCTTCAGCTAAAACATGCATGTGGAACCCAGAGTATGATCCACCATGTAATCGGGAAACGTGTTCAAATGTGTCTCAGTTTTCGTCCCCTGGTACTCGGGTGCAACATTCCAGACGCTTTACTAACACTCTCCCCACTTGGAGAGTCAGTGCCTTTAACCTCCTGTTTGGCCCAGTTTGCAATTTCTGCGGAAAATGAACAGGAATAGGGAGAACCAATGAGAGACTAGCTGGAGGTGTCTGGACGGGCAAATTTAACTCTCATTTCCCACCAGGAAGAGGAATTAAACAAAGGCTCAGCGTGCCATGCCGGAACCACACTAGGGCCTGAAGCAATCCTGCGGTGTTGCGGCCAGCTCACAAGAAAGCGAGTTGAAGAAAGGAGTTCAGGGGCACTGTCATTCACATACCTGCAGAGTTATAAATGATAGCTATCGTCCAAAAATATATTGAAGTAAGGCTGCCAAGAGGACTTGAAAGCGGGGCAGAATTGCAGGAAACCGATTTCAGGAGGTAGACTGGAATTGCATGTAAAGCATAGGAAAAGAGGCAGAACGTCCACAATGATGCACTTGGCCAAAAAGGGCGTATGCGTTTTTTCCTTAATATATTCAGGAAAAAACGCATACGCCCTTTTTGGCCAACCAAGCAAGCTTGCAAAGGAAATCTGCACTACAATGAAGTCTCACTGCTCCCCGGTCAAAAGGGCCATCTGAAAAAAGTGTAAAATCCAGAAAGGCAGGACAGGCCATGGAGAACTGGGAGCCTTGTTATGCTGATGGGCGGGATGTAAATTGCCAACAGCCACTCTGGAGAAGTGTATGGTGTTTCCTGAAACATCTAAAAAACAAAGCAACAGAGCCTAGGGCACTTCCACTTATGGTCCTATAGCTTAGGGAAATTAAAATCAAAAAGACTCAGCCACCCCAAAGTTAGGGACATCTCTGTTTACAAGAACCTCATTTATGGTCCAAGTTCAATATCACAGAAAGCGAAAAATGGATAAAGAAGTTGTGGTACTTACGTACAATGCAATATCACTCAGCAATGAAATCTATGTCATCAGGCCCGTAGCAGCATAATGAGTGGATTCAGGTACGATGATTCTAAGTGAAATAAGTCACACAGAAAAACAAACATCATAAGATATCACTACTACAAGGAATGTAAACTTGGCTACACAGGAACTGAATTACAAAACAGAACAGGGTCTCAAATGTAGAAAACCAACTTATGCTTGCTTAAGGCGAAAGGTGAGTTGGGGTGCTGCATAAAACCAGAGATTGAAATTAGAACAGATACCGTTCCATAACCCAAATATTTAATACACAAGAGCTACTCCTTGCTCAACGAAGTGGACTCTACACCCCATATTAAACGCGTAAGAATATACATGACTAGAAAGAATCTTAAAACCTATGGATTTATATGTCTCCGAAAGAGAATCAAGCGTGTGTACAGTGTCATAAACGCAGCAGTGATAGGATTGGTGAGGTGCGGTGAGCAAATGCAGACCCTTTGAAGTCATATTGCATGGTACCCATTCCATGGGTCTCAACTCTCCAGGTTTAAGGGATTCTTCCTTCAGCTAAAACATGCATGTGGAACCCAGAGTATGATCCACCATGTGATCGGGAAACGTGTTTAATTGTGTCAGTTTTCATCCCCCGGGACTCGGGTGCAACATTCCAGACGCTTTACTAACACTCTCCCCACTTGGAGAGTCAGTGCCTTTAAACTCTTGTTTGGCCCAGTTTGCAATTTCTGCGGAAAATGAACAGGAATAGGGAGAACCAATGAGAGACTAGCTGGAGGTGTCTGGACGGGCAAATTTAACTCTCATTTCCCACCAGGAAGAGGAATTAACCAAAGGCTCAGCATGTCATGCCGGAACCACACTAGGGCCTGAAGCAATGCTGCGGTGTTGCGGCCAGCTCACAAGAAAGCGAGTTGAAGAAAGGAGCTCAGGGGCACTGTCATTCACAAACCTGCAGAGTTATAAATGACAGCTATCGTCCAAAAATATATTGAAGTAAGGCTGCCAAGAGGACTTGAACGCTGGGCAGAATTGCAGGAAACCGATTTCAGGAGGTAGACTGGAATTGCATGTAAAGCAAAGGAAAAGAGGCAGAACGTCCACAATGATGCACTTGGCCAAAAAGGGCGTATGCGTTTTTTCCTGAATATATTCAGGAAAAAACGGATACGCCCTTTTTGGCCAACCAAGCAAGCTTGAAAAGGAAATCTGCACTACAATGAAGTCTCACTGCCCCCCGGTCAAAAGGGCCATCTGAAAAAAGTGTAAAATCCAGGAAGGCAAGACAGGCCATGGAGAACTGAGAGCCTTGTTATGCTGATGGGCGGGATGTAAATTGCCAACAGCCACTCTGGAGAAGTGTATGGTGTTTCCTGAAACATCTAAAAAACAAAGCAACAGAGCCTAGGGCACTTCCACTTATGGTCCTATAGCTTAGGGAAATTAAAATCTAAAACACACAACCACCCCAATCTTTGGAACAGCTCTGTTTACAAGAACCTCGTTTACGGTACAAGTTCAATATCACAGAAAGCGCAAAATGGATAAAGAAGTTGTGGTACTTACGTACAATGCAATATCACTCAGCAATGAAATCTATGTCATCAGGCCCGTAGCAGCATAATGAGTGGATTCAGGTACGATGATTGTAACTGAAATAAGTCACACAGAAAAAGAAACATCATAAGATATCTCTACCACATGGAATGTAAACTTGGCTACACAGGAACTGAATTACAAAACAGAACAGGGTCTCAAATGTAGAAAACCGACTTATGCTTGCTTAAGGGGAAAGCTAAGTTGGGGTGCTGCATAAAACCAGAGATTGAAATTAGCACAGATACCGTTCCATAAGCCAAATATGTAATAGACAAGAGCTACTCCTTGCTCAACGAAGTGGACTCTACACCCCATATTAAACGCCTAAGAATATACCTGACTAGTAAGAATCTTAAAACCTATGGATTTATATGTCTCCGAAAGAGAATCAAGCGTGTGTACAGTGGCATAAATGCAGCAGTGATAGGATTGGTGAGGTTCGGTGAGCAAATGCAGACCCTTTGAAGTCATATTGCATGGTACCCATTGCAGGGGTCTCAACTCTCCAGGTTTAAGGGATTCTTCCTTCAGCTAAAACATGCATATGGAACCCAGAGTATGATCCACCATGTGATCGGGAAACGTGTTCAAATGTGTCTCAGTTTTCGTCCCCTGGTACTCGGGTGCAACATTCCAGACGCTTTACTAACACTCTCCCCACTTGGAGAGTCAGTGCCTTTAACCTCCTGTTTGGCCCAGTTTGCAATTTCTGCGGAAAATGAACAGGAATAGGGAGAACCAATGAGAGACTAGCTGGAGGTGTCTGGACGGGCAAATTTAACTCTCATTTCCCACCAGGAAGAGGAATTAAACAAAGGCTCAGCATGCCATGCCGGAACCACACTAGGGCCTGAAGCAATGCTGCGGTGTTGCGGCCAGCTCACAAGAAAGCGAGTTGAAGAAAGGAGCTCAGGGGCACTGTCATTCACATACCTGCAGAGTTATAAATTACAGCTATCGTCCAAAAATATATTGAAGTAAGGCTGCCAAGAGGACTTGAAAGCGGGGCAGAATTGCAGGAAACCGATTTCAGGAGGTAGACTGGAATTGCATGTAAAGCATAGGAAAAGAGGCAGAACGTCCACAATGATGCACTTGGCCAAAAAGGGCGTATGCGTTTTTTCCTGAATATATTGAGGAAAAAACGCATACGCCCTTTTTGGCCAACCAAGCAAGCTTGCAAAGGAAATCTGCACTACAATGAAGTCTCACTGCTCCCCGGTCAAAAGGGCCATCTGAAAAAAGTGTAAAATACAGAAAGGCAGGACAGGCCATAGAGAACTGGGAGCCTTGTGATGCTGATGGGCGGGATGTAAATTGCCAACAGCCACTCTGGAGAAGTGTATGGTGTTTCCTGAAACATCTAAAAAACAAAGCAACAGAGCCTAGGGCACTTCCACTTATGGTCCTATAGCTTAGGGAAATTAAAATCAAAAAGACTCAGCCACCCCAAAGTTAGGGACAGCTCTGTTTACAAGAACCTCAGTTATGGTCCAAGTTCAATATCACAGAAAGCGAAAAATGGATAAAGAAGTTGTGGTACTTACGTACAATGCAATATCACTCAGCAATGAAATCTATGTCATCAGGCCCGTAGCAGCATAATGAGTGGATTCAGGTACGATGATTCTAAGTGAAATAAGTCACACAGAAAAACAAACATCATAAGATATCACTACTACAAGGAATGTAAACTTGGCTACACAGGAACTGAATTACAAAACAGAACAGGGTCTCAAATGTAGAAAACCAACTTATGCTTGCTTAAGGCGAAAGGTGAGTTGGGGTGCTGCATAAAACCAGAGATTGAAATTAGAACAGATACCGTTCCATAACCCAAATATTTAATACACAAGAGCTACTCCTTGCTCAACGAAGTGGACTCTACACCCCATATTAAACGCGTAAGAATATACATGACTAGAAAGAATCTTAAAACCTATGGATTTATATGTCTCCGAAAGAGAATCAAGTGTGTGTACAGTGTCATAAACACAGCAGTGATAGGATTGGTGAGGTTTGGTGAGCAAATGCAGAACCTTTGAAGTCATATTGCATGGTACCCATTCCATGGGTCTCAACTCTCCAGGTTTAAGGGATTCTTCCTTCAGCTAAAACATGCATGTGGAACCCAGAGTATGATCCACCGTGTGATCGGGAAACGTGTTTAATTGTGTCAGTTTTCATCCCCCGGGACTCGGGTGCAACATTCCAGACGCTTTACTAACACTCTCCCCACTTGGAGAGTCAGTGCCTTTAACCTCTTGTTTGGCCCAGTTTGCAATTTCTGCGGAAAATGAACAGGAATAGGGAGAACCAATGAGAGACTAGCTGGAGGTGTCTGGACGGGCAAATTTAACTCTCATTTCCCACCAGGAAGAGGAATTAACCAAAGGCTCAGCATGTCATGCCGGAACCACACTAGGGCCTGAAGCAATGCTGCGGTGTTGCGGCCAGCTCACAAGAAAGCGAGTTGAAGAAAGGAGCTCAGGGGCACTGTCATTCACAAACCTGCAGAGTTATAAATGACAGCTATCGTCCAAAAATATATTGAAGTAAGGCTGCCAAGAGGACTTGAACGCTGGGCAGAATTGCAGGAAACCGATTTCAGGAGGTAGACTGGAATTGCATGTAAAGCAAAGGAAAAGAGGCAGAACGTCCACAATGATGCACTTGGCCAAAAAGGGCGTATGCGTTTTTTCCTGAATATATTCAGGAAAAAACGGATACGCCGTTTTTGGCCAACCAAGCAAGCTTGCAAAGGAAATCTGCACTACAATGAAGTCTCACTGCCCCCCGGTCAAAAGGGCCATCTGAAAAACGTGTAAAATCCAGAAAGGCAGGACAGGCCATGGAGAACTGGGAGCCTTGTTATGCTCATGGGCGGGATGTAAATTGCCAACAGCCACTCTGGAGAAGTGTATGGTGTTTCCTGAAACATCTAAAAAACAAAGCAACAGAGCCTAGGGCACTTCCACTTATGGTCCTATAGCTTAGGGAAATTAAAATCAAAATGACACAGCCACCCCAAAGTTTGGGAAGGCTCTGTTTAAAAGAACCTCGTTTACAGTACAAGTTCAAAATCACAGAAAGTGAAAAATGGATAAAGAAGTTGTGGTACTTACGTACAATGCAATATCACTCAGCAATGAAATCTATGTCATCAGGCCCGTAGCAGCATAATGAGTGGATTCAGGTACGATGATTCTAAGTGAAATAAGTCACACAGAAAAAGAAACATCATAAGATATCTCTACCACATAGAATGTAAACTTGGCTACACAGGAACTGAATTACAAAACAGAACAGGGTCTCAAATGTAGAAAACCGACTTATGCTTGCTTAAGGGGAAAGGTGAGTTGGGGTGCTGCATAAAACCAGAGATTGAAATTAGCACAGATACCGTTCCATAAGCCAAATATGTAATAGACAAGAGCTACTCCTTGCTCAACGAAGTGGACTCTACACCCCATATTAAACGCCTAAGAATATACCTGACTAGTAAGAATCTTAAAACCTATGGATTTATATGTCTCAGAAAGAGAATCAAGCGTGTGTACAGTGGCATAAATGCAGCAGTGATAGGATTGGTGAGGTTCGGTGAGCAAATGCAGACCCTTTGAAGTCATATTGCATGGTACCCATTGCAGGGGTCTCAACTCTCCAGGTTTAAGGGATTCTTCCTTCAGCTAAAACATGCATGTGGAACCCAGAGTATGATCCACCATGTGATCGGGAAACGTGTTCAAATGTGTCTCAGTTTTCGTCCGCTGGTACTCGGGTGCAACATTCCAGACGCTTTACTAACACTCTCCCCACTTGGAGACTCAGTGCCTTTAACCTCCTGTTTGGCCCAGTTTGCAATTTCTGCGGAAAATGAACAGGAATAGGGAGAACCAATGAGAGACTAGCTGGAGGTGTCTGGACGGGCAAATTTAACTCTCATTTCCCACCAGGAAGAGGAATTAAACAAAGGCTCAGCGTGCCATGCCGGAACCACACTAGGGCCTGAAGCAATCCTGCGGTGTTGCGGCCAGCTCACAAGAAAGCGAGTTGAAGAAAGGAGCTCAGGGGCACTGTCATTCACATACCTGCAGAGTTATAAATGATAGCTATCGTCCAAAAATATATTGAAGTAAGGCTGCCAAGAGGACTTGAAAGCGGGGCAGAATTGCAGGAAACCGATTTCAGGAGGTAGACTGGAATTGCATGTAAAGCATAGGAAAAGAGGCAGAATGTCCACAATGATGCACTTGGCCAAAAAGGGCGTATGCGTATTTTCCTGAATATATTCAGGAAAAAACGCATACGCCCTGTTTGGCCAACCAAGCAAGCTTGCAAAGGAAATCTGCACTACAATGAAGTCTCACTGCCCCCCGGTCAAAAGGGCCATCTGAAAAAAGTGTAAAATCCAGAAAGGCAGGACAGGCCATGGAGAACTGGGAGCCTTGTTATGCTCATGGGCGGGATGTAAATTGCCAACAGCCACTCTGGAGAAGTGTATGGTGTTTCCTGAAACATCTACAAAACAAAGCAACAGAGCCTAGGGCACTTCCACTTATGGTCCTATAGCTTAGGGAAATTAAAATCAAAAAGACACAGCCACCCCAAAGTTTGGGAAGGCTCTGTTTACAAGAACCTCGTTTACAGTATAAGTTCAAAATCACAGAAAGTGAAAAATGGATAAAGAAGTTGTGGTACTTACGTACAATGCAATATCACTCAGCAATGAAATCTATGTCATCAGGCCCGTAGCAGCATAATGAGTGGATTCAGGTACGATGATTCTAAGTGAAATAAGTCACACAGAAAAAGAAACATCATAAGATATCTCTACCACATGGAATGTAAACTTGGCTACACAGGAACTGAATTACAAAACAGAACAGGGTCTCAAATGTAGAAAACCGACTTATGCTTGCTTAAGGCGAAAGGTGAGTTGGGGTGCTGCATAAAACCAGAGATTGAAATTAGCACAGATACCGTTCCATAAGCCAAATATGTAATAGACAAGAGCTACTCCTTGCTCAACGAAGTGGACTCTACACCCCATATTAAACGCCTAAGAATATACCTGACTAGTAAGAATCTTAAAACCTATGGATTTATATGTATCCGAAAGAGAATCAAGCGTGTGTACAGTGGCATAAATGCAGCAGTGATAGGATTGGTGAGGTTCGGTGAGCAAATGCAGACCCTTTGAAGTCATATTGCATGGTACCCATTGCAGGGGTCTCAACTCTCCAGGTTTAAGGGATTCTTCCTTCAGCTAAAACATGCATGTGGAACCCAGAGTATGATCCACCATGTGATCGGGAAACGTGTTCAAATGTGTCTCAGTTTTCGTCCCCTGGTACTCGGGTGCAACATTCCAGACGCTTTACTAACACTCTCCCCACTTGGAGAGTCAGTGCCTTTAACCTCCTGTTT
The DNA here is from genome assembly GCF_039906515.1 of Pseudorca crassidens. Classification (NCBI taxonomy): domain Eukaryota; kingdom Metazoa; phylum Chordata; class Mammalia; order Artiodactyla; family Delphinidae; genus Pseudorca; species Pseudorca crassidens. The sequence continues at coordinate 98,635 of NW_027136350.1, forward strand.
GGCCCAGTTTGCAATTTCTGCGGAAAATGAACAGGAATAGGGAGAACCAATGAGAGACTAGCTGGAGGTGTCTGGACGGGCAAATTTAACTCTCATTTCCCACCAGGAAGAAGAATTAAACAAAGGTTCAGCGTGCCATGCCGGAACCACACTAGGGCCTGAAGCAATCCTGCGGTGTTGCGGCCAGCTCACAAGAAAGCAAGTTGAAGAAAGGAGCTCAGGGACACTGTCATTCACATACCTGCAGAGTTATAAATGATAGCTATCGTCCAAAAATATATTGAAGTAAGGCTGCCAAGAGGACTTGAAAGCGGGGCAGAATTGCAGGAAACCGATTTCAGGAGGTAGACTGGAATTGCATGTAAAGCATAGGAAAAGAGGCAGAACGTCCACAATGATGCACTTGGCCAAAAAGGGCGTATGCGTTTATTCCTTAATATATTCAGGAAAAAACGCATACGCCCTTTTTGGCCAACCAAGCAAGCTTGCAAAGGAAATCTGCACTACAATGAAGTCTCACTGCCCCCGGTCAAAAGGGCCATCTGAAAAAAGTGTAAAATCCAGAAAGGCAGGACAGGCCATGGAGAACTGGGAGCCTTGTTATGCTGATGGGCGGGATGTAAATTGCCAACAGCCACTCTGGAGAAGTGTATGGTGTTTCCTGAAACATCTACAAAACAAAGCAACAGAGCCTAGGGCACTTCCACTTATGGTCCTATAGCTTAGGGAAATTAAAATCAAAAAGACTCAGCCACCCCAAAGTTAGGGACAGCTCTGTTTACAAGAACCTCATTTATGGTCCAAGTTCAATATCACAGAAAGCGAAAAATGGATAAAGAAGTTGTGGTACTTACGTACAATGCAATATCACTCAGCAATGAAATCTATGTCATCAGGCCTGTAGCAGCATAATGAGTGGATTCAGGTACGATGATTCTAAGTGAAATAAGTCACACAGAAAAACAAACATCATAAGATATCACTACTACAAGGAATGTAAACTTGGCTACACAGGAACTGAATTACAAAACAGAACAGGGTCTCAAATGTAGAAAACCAACTTATGCTTGCTTAAGGCGAAAGGTGAGTTGGGGTGCTGCATAAAACCAGAGATTGAAATTAGAACAGATACCGTTCCATAACCCAAATATTTAATACACAAGAGCTACTCCTTGCTCAACGAAGTGGACTCTACACCCCATATTAAACGCGTAAGAATATACAAGACTAGAAAGAATTTTAAAACCTATGGTTTTATATGTCTCCGAAAGAGAATCAAGCGTGTGTACAGTGTCATAAACGCAGCAGTGATAGGATTGGTGAGGTTCGGTGAGCAAATGCAGACCCTTTGAAGTCATATTGCATGGTACCCATTCCATGGGTCTCAACTCTCCAGGTTTAAGGGATTCTTCCTTCAGCTAAAACATGCATGTGGAACCCAGAGTATGATCCACCGTGTGATCGGGAAACGTGTTTAATTGTGTCAGTTTTCATCCCCCGGGACTCGGGTGCAACATTCCAGATGCTTTACTAACACTCTCCCCACTTGGAGAGTCAGTGCCTTTAACCTCCTGTTTGGCCCAGTTTGCAATTTATGCGGAAAATGAACAGGAATAGTGAGAACCAATGAGAGACTAGCTGGAGGTGTCTGGACGGGCAAATTTAACTCTCATTTCCCACCAGGAAGAGGAATTAACCAAAGGCTCAGTGTGCCATGCCGGAACCACACTAGGGCCTGACGCAATGCTGCGGTGTTGCGGCCAGCTCACAAGAAAGCGAGTTGAAGAAAGGAGCTCAGGGGCACTGTCATTCACAGACCTGCAGAGTTATAAATGATAGCTATCGTCCAAAAATATATTGAAGTAAGGCTGCCAAGAGGACTTGAAAGCGGGGCAGAATTGCAGGAAACCGATTTCAGGAGGTAGACTGGAATTGCATGTAAAGCATAGGAAAAGAGGCAGAACGTCCACAATGATGCACTTGGCCAAAAAGGGCGTATGCGTTTTTTCCTGAATATATTCAGGAATAAACGCATACGCCCTTTTTGGCCAACCAAGCAAGCTTGCAAAGGAAATCTGCACTACAATGAAGTCTCACTGCCCCCCGGTCAAAAGGGCCATCTGAAAAAAGTGTAAAATCCAGAAAGGCAGGACAGGCCATGGAGAACTGGGAGCCTTGTTATGCTGATGGGCGGGATGTAAATTGCCAAAAGTCACTCTGGAGAAGTGTATGGTGTTTCCTGAAACATCTAAAAAACAAGGCAACAGAGCCTAGGGCACTTCCACTTATGGTCCTATAGCTTAGGGAAATTAAAATCTAAAACACACAACCACCCCAATCTTTGGAACAGCTCTGTTTACAAGAACCTCGTTTACGGTACAAGTTCAATATCACAGAAAGCGCAAAATGGATAAAGAAGTTGTGGTACTTACGTACAATGCAATATCACTCAGCAATGAAATCTATGTCATCAGGCCCGTAGCAGCATAATGAGTGGATTCAGGTACGATGATTGTAAGTGAAATAAGTCACACAGAGAAAGAAACATCATAAGATATCTCTACCACATGGAATGTAAACTTGGCTACACAGGAACTGAATTACAAAACAGAACAGGGTCTCAAATGTAGAAAACCGACTTATGCTTGCTTAAGGGGAAAGCTAAGTTGGGGTGCTGCATAAAACCAGAGATTGAAATTAGCACAGATACCGTTCCATAAGCCAAATATGTAATAGACAAGAGCTACTCCTTGCTCAACGAAGTGGACTCTACACCCCATATTAAACGCCTAAGAATATACCTGACTAGTAAGAATCTTAAAACCTATGGATTTATATGTCTCAGAAAGAGAATCAAGCGTGTGTACAGTGGCATAAATGCAGCAGTGATAGGATTGGTGAGGTTCGGTGAGCAAATGCAGACCCTTTGAAGTCATATTGCATGGTACCCATTGCAGGGGTCTCAACTCTCCAGGTTTAAGGGATTCTTCCTTCAGCTAAAACATGCATGTGGAACCCAGAGTATGATCCACCATGTAATCGGGAAACGTGTTCAAATGTGTCTCAGTTTTCGTCCCCTGGTACTCGGGTGCAACATTCCAGACACTTTACTAACACTCTCCCCACTTGGAGAGTCAGTGCCTTTAACCTCCTGTTTGGCCCAGTTTGCAATTTCTGCGGAAAATGAACAGGAATAGTGAGAACCAATGAGAGACTAGCTGGAGGTGTCTGGACGGGCAAATTTAACTCTCATTTCCCACCAGGAAGAGGAATTAAACAAAGGCTCAGCATGCCATGCCGGAACCACACTAGGGCCTGAAGCAATCCTGCGGTGTTGCGGCCAGCTCACAAGAAAGCGAGTTGAAGAAAGGAGCTCAGGGGCACTGTCATTCACATACCTGCAGAGTTATAAATGACAGCTATCGTCCAAAAATATATTGAAGTAAGGCTGCCAAGAGGACTTGAAAGCGGGGCAGAATTGCAGGAAACCGATTTCAGGAGGTAGACTGGAATTGCATGTAAAGCATAGGAAAAGAGGCAGAACGTCCACAATGATGCACTTGGCCAAAAAGGGCGTATGCGTTTTTTCCTGAATATATTCCGGAAAAAACGCATACGCCCTTTTTGGCCAACCAAGCAAGCTTGCAAAGGAAATCTGCACTACAATGAAGTCTCACTGCTCCCCGGTCAAAAGGGCCATCTGAAAAAACTGTAAAATACAGAAAGGCAGGACAGGCCATGGAGAACTGGGAGCCTTGTTATGCTGATGGGCGGGATGTAAATTGCCAACAGCCACTCTGGAGAAGTGTATGGTGTTTCCTGAAACATCTAAAAAACAAAGCAACAGAGCCTAGGGCACTTCCACTTATGGTCCTATAGCTTAGGGAAATTAAAATCAAAAAGACTCAGCCACCCCAAAGTTAGGGAAAGCTCTGTTTACAAGAACCTCATTTATGGTCCAAGTTCAATATCACAGAAAGCGAAAAATGGATAAAGAAGTTGTGGTACTTACGTACAATGCAATATCACTCAGCAATGAAATCTATGTCATCAGGCCCGTAGCAGCATAATGAGTGGATTCAGGTACGATGATTCTAAGTGAAATAAGTCACACAGAAAAACAAACATCATAAGATATCACTACTACAAGGAATGTAAACTTGGCTACACAGGAACTGAATTACAAAACAGAACAGGGTCTCAAATGTAGAAAACCAACTTATGCTTGCTTAAGGCGAAAGGTGAGTTAGGGTGCTGCATAAAACCAGAGATTGAAATTAGAACAGATACCGTTCCATAACCCACATATTTAATACACAAGAGCTACTCCTTGCTCAACGAAGTGGACTCTACACCCCATATTAAACGCGTAAGAATATACATGACTAGAAAGAATCTTAAAACCTATGGATTTATATGTCTCCGAAAGAGAATCAAGCGTGTGTACAGTGTCATAAACACAGCAGTGATAGGATTGGTGAGGTTTGGTGAGCAAATGCAGACCCTTTGAAGTCATATTGCATGGTACCCATTCCATGGGTCTCAACTCTCCAGGTTTAAGGGATTCTTCCTTCAGCTAAAACATGCATGTGGAACCCAGAGTATGATCCACCGTGTGATCGGGAAACGTGTTTAATTGTGTCAGTTTTCATCCCCCGGGACTCGGGTGTAACATTCCAGACGCTTTACTAACACTCTCCCCACTTGGAGAGTCAGTGCCTTTAACCTCTTGTTTGGCCCAGTTTGCAATTTCTGCGGAAAATGAACAGGAATAGGGAGAACCAATGAGAGACTAGCTGGAGGTGTCTGGACGGGCAAATTTAACTCTCATTTCCCACCAGGAAGAGGAATTAACCAAAGGCTCAGCATGTCATGCCGGAACCACACTAGGGCCTGAAGCAATGCTGCGGTGTTGCGGCCAGCTCACAAGAAAGCGAGTTGAAGAAAGGAGCTCAGGGGCACTGTCATTCACAAACCTGCAGAGTTATAAATGACAGCTATCGTCCAAAAATATATTGAAGTAAGGCTGCCAAGAGGACTTGAAAGCGGGGCAGAATTGCAGGAAACCGATTTCAGGAGGTAGACTGGAATTGCATATAAAGCAAAGGAAAAGAGGCAGAACGTCCACAATGATGCACTTGGCCAAAAAGGGCGTATGCGTTTTTTCCTGAATATATTCAGGAAAAAACGCATACGCCCTTTTTGGCCAACCAAGCAAGCTTGAAAAGGAAATCTGCACTACAATGAAGTCTCACTGCCCCCGGTCAAAAGGGCCATCTGAAAAAAGTGTAAAATCCAGAAAGGCAGGACAGGCCATGGAGAACTGGGAGCCTTGTTATGCTCATGGGCGGGATGTAAATTGCCAACAGCCACTCTGGAGAAGTGTATGGTGTTTCCTGAAACATCTAAAAAACAAAGCAACAGAGCCTAGGGCACTTCCACTTATGGTCCTATAGCTTAGGGAAATTAAAATCAAAAAGACACAGCCACCCCAAAGTTTGGGACGGCTCAGTTTACAAGAACCTCGTTTACAATACAAGTTCAAAATCACAGAAAGTGAAAAATGGATAAAGAAGTTGTGGTACTTACGTACAATGCAATATCACTCAGCAATGAAATCTATGTCATCAGGCCCATAGCAGCATAATGAGTGGATTCAGGTACGATGATTCTAAGTGAAATAAGTCACACAGAAAAAGAAACATCATAAGATATCTCTACCACATGGAATGTAAACTTGGCTACACAGGAACTGAATTACAAAACAGAACAGGGTCTCAAATGTAGAAAACCGACTTATGCTTGCTTAAGGGGAAAGGTGAGTTGGGGTGCTGCATAAAACCAGAGATTGAAATTAGCACAGATACCGTTCCATAAGCCAAATATGTAATAGACAAGAGCTACTCCTTGCTCAACGAAGTGGACTCTACACCCCATATTAAACGCCTAAGAATATACCTGACTAGTAAGAATCTTAAAACCTATGGATTTATATGTCTCCGAAAGAGAATCAAGCGTGTGTACAGTGGCATAAATGCAGCAGTGATAGGATTGGTGAGGTTCGGTGAGCAAATGCAGACCCTTTGAAGTCATATTGCATGGTACCCATTGCAGGGGTCTCAACTCTCCAGGTTTAAGGGATTCTTCCTTCAGCTAAAACATGCATGTGGAACCCAGAGTATGATCCACCATGTGATCGGGAAACGTGTTCAAATGTGTCTCAGTTTTCGTCCCCTGGTACTCGGGTGCAACATTCCAGATGCTTTACTAACACTCTCCCCACTTGGAGACTCAGTGCCTTTAACCTCCTGTTTGGCCCAGTTTGCAATTTCTGCGGAAAATGAACAGGAATAGGGAGAACCAATGAGAGACTAGCTGGAGGTGTCTGGACGGGCAAATTTAACTCTCATTTCCCACCAGGAAGAGGAATTAAACAAAGGCTCAGCGTGCCATGCCGGAACCACACTAGGGCCTGAAGCAATCCTGCGGTGTTGCGGCCAGCTCACAAGAAAGCGAGTTGAAGAAAGGAGCTCAGGGGCACTGTCATTCACATACCTTCAGAGTTATAAATGATAGCTATCGTCCAAAAATATATTGAAGTAAGGCTGCCAAGAGGAATTGAAAGCGGGGCAGAATTGCAGGAAACCGATTTCAGAAGGTAGACTGGAATTGCATGTAAAGCATAGGAAAAGAGGCAGAACGTCCACAATGATGCACTTGGCCAAAAAGGGCGTATGCGTTTTTTCCTGAATATATTCAGGAAAAAACGCATACGCCCTTTTTGGCCAACCAAGCAAGCTTGCAAAGGAAATCTGCACTACAATGAAGTCTCACAGCCCCCGGTCAAAAGGGCCATCTGAGAAAAGTGTAAAATCCAGAAAGGCAGGACAGGCCATGGAGAACTGGGAGCCTTGTTATGCTGATGGGCGGGATGTAAATTGCCAACAGCCACTCTGGAGAAGTGTATGGTGTTTCCTGAAACATCTACAAAACAAAGCAACAGAGCCTAGGGCACTTCCACTTATGGTCCTATAGCTTAGGGAAATTAAAATCAAAAAGACTCAGCCACCCCAAAGTTAGGGACAGCTCTGTTTACAAGAACCTCATTTATGGTCCAAGTTAAATATCACAGAAAGCGAAAAATGCATAAAGAAATTGTGGTACTTACGTACAATGCAATATCACTCAGCAATGAAATCTATGTCATCAGGCCCGTAACAGCATAATGAGTGGATTCAGGTACGATGATTCTAAGTGAAATAAGTCACACAGAAAAACAAACATCATAAGATATCACTACTACAAGGAATGTAAACTTGGCTACACAGGAACTGAATTACAAAACAGAACAGGGTCTCAAATGTAGAAAACCAACTAATGATTGCTTAAGGCGAAAGGTGAGTTGGGGTGCTGCATAAAACCAGAGATTGAAATTAGAACAGATACCGTTCCATAAGCCAAATATGTAATAGACAAGAGCTACTCCTTGCTCAACGAAGTGGACTCTACACCCCATATTAAACGCGTACAAATATACCTGACTAGAAAGAATCTTAAAATCTATGAATTTATATGTCTCCGAAAGAGAATCAAGCGTGTGAACAGTGTCATAAACGCAGCAGTGATAGGATTGGTGAGGTTCGGTGGACAAATGCAAACCCTTTGAAGTCATATTGCATGGTACCCATTCCATGGGTCTCAACTCTCCAGGTTTAAGGGATTCTTCCTTCAGCTAAAACATGCATGTGGAACCCAGAGTATGATCCACCGTGTGATCGGGAAACGTGTTTAATTGTGTCAGTTTTCATCCCCCGGGACTCGGGTGCAACATTCCAGATGCTTTACTAACACTCTCCCCACTTGGAGAGTCAGTGCCTTTAACCTCTTGTTTGGCCCAGTTTGCAATTTCTGCGGAAAATGAACAGGAATAGGGAGAACCAATGAGAGACTAGCTGGAGGTGTCTGGACGGGCAAATTTAACTCTCATTTCCCACCAGGAAGAGGAATTAACCAAAGGCTCAGTGTGCCATGCCGGAACCACACTAGGGCCTGACGCAATGCTGCGCTGTTGCGGCCAGCTCACAAGAAAGCGAGTTGAAGAAAGGAGCTCAGGGGCACTGTCATTCACATACCTGCAGAGTTATAAATGACAGCTATCGTCCAAAAATATATTGAAGTAAGGCTGCCAAGAGGACTTGAAAGCGGGGCAGAATTGCAGGAAACCGATTTCAGGAGGTAGACTGGAATTGCATGTAAAGCATAGGAAAAGGGGCAGAACGTCCACAATGATGCACTTGGCCAAAAAGGGCGTATGCGTTTTTTCCTGAATATATTCAGGAATAAACGCATACGCCCTTTTTGGCCAACCAAGCAAGCTTGCAAAGGAAATCTACACTACAATGAAGTCTCACTGCCCCCGGTCAAAAGGGCAATCTGAAAAATGTGTAAAATCCAGAAAGGCAGGACAGGCCATGGAGAACTGGGAGCCTTGTTATGCTGATGGGCGGGATGTAAATTGCCAACAGTCACTCTGGAGAAGTGTATGGTGTTTCCTGAAACATCTAAAAAACAAGGCAACAGAGCCTAGGGCACTTCCACTTATGGTCCTATAGCTTAGGGAAATTAAAATCTAAAACACACAACCACCCCAATCTTTGGGACAGCTCTGTTTACAAGAACCTCGTTTACGGTACAAGTTCAATATCACAGAAAGCGCAAAATGGATAAAGAAGTTGTGGTACTTACGTACAATGCAATATCACTCAGCAATGAAATCTATGTCATAAGGCCCGTAGCAGCATAATGAGTGGATTCAGGTACGATGATTGTAAGTGAAATAAGTCACACAGAGAAAGAAACATCATAAGATATCTCTACCACATGGAATGTAAACTTGGCTACACAGGAACTGAATTACAAAACAGAACAGCGTCTCAAATGTAGAAAACCGACTTATGCTTGCTTAAGGGGAAAGGTGAGTTGGGTGCTGCATAAAACCAGAGATTGAAATTAGCACAGATACCGTTCCATAAGCCAAATATGTAATAGACAAGAGCTACTCCTTGCTCAACGAAGTGGACTCTACACCCCATATTAAACGCCTAAGAATATACCTGACTAGTAAGAATCTTAAAACCTATGGATTTATATGTCTCCGAAAGAGAATCAAGCGTGTGTACAGTGGCATAAATGCAGCAGTGATAGGATTGGTGAGGTTCGGTGAGCAAATGCAGACCCTTTGAAGTCATATTGCATGGTACCCATTGCAGGGGTCTCAACTCTCCAGGTTTAAGGGATTCTTCCTTCAGCTAAAACATGCATGTGGAACCCAGAGTATGATCCACCATGTGATCGGGAAACGTGTTCAAATGTGTCTCAGTTTTCGTCCCCTGGTACTCGGGTGCAACATTCCAGACGCTTTACTAACACTCTCCCCACTTGGAGAGTCAGTGCCTTTAACCTCCTGTTTGGCCCAGTTTGCAATTTCTGCGGAAAATGAACAGGAATAGGGAGAACCAATGAGAGACTAGCTGGAGGTGTCTGGACGGGCAAATTTAACTCTCATTTCCCACCAGGAAGAGGAATTAAACAAAGGCTCAGCGTGCCATGCCGGAACCACACTAGGGCCTGAAGCAATCCTGCAGTGTTGCGGCCAGCTCACAAGAAAGCGAGTTGAAGAAAGGAGCTCAGGGACACTGTCATTCACATACCTGCAGAGTTATAAATGACAGCTATCATCCAAAAATATATTGAAGTAAGGCTGCCAAGAGGACTTGAAAGCGGGGCAGAATTGCAGGAAACCGATTTCAGGAGGTAGACTGGAATAGCATGTAAAGCATAGGAAAAGAGGAAGAAGGTCCACAATGATGCACTTGGCCAAAAAGTGCGTATGCGTTTTTTCCATAATATATTCAGGAAAAAACGCATACGCCCTTTTTGGCCAAGCAAGCAAGCTTGAAAAGGAAATCTGCACTACAATGAAGTCTCACTGCCCCCCGGTCAAAAGGGCCATCTGAAAAAAGTGTAAAATCCAGAAAGGCAGGACAGGCCATGGAGAACTGGGAGCCTTGTTATGCTGATGGGCGGGATGTAAATTGCCAACAGCCACTCTGGAGAAGTGTATGGTGTTTCCTGAAACATACAAAAAACAAAGCAACAGAGCCTAGGGCTCTTCCACTTATGGTCCTATAGCTTAGGGAAATTACAATCAAAAAGACACAGCCACCCCAAAGTTTGGGAAGGCTCTGTTTACAAGAACCTCGTTTACAGTACAAGTTCAAAATCACAGAAAGTGAAAAATGGATAAAGAAGTTGTGGTACTTACGTACAATGCAATATCACTCAGCAATGAAATCTATGTCATCAGGCCCATAGCAGCATAATGAGTGGATTCAGGTACGATGATTCTAAGTGAAATAAGTCACACAGAAAAAGAAACATCATAAGATATCTCTACCACATGGAATGTAAACTTGGCTACACAGGAACTGAATTACAAAACAGAACAGGGTCTCAAATGTAGAAAACCGACTTATGCTTGCTTAAGGGGAAAGGTGAGTTGGGGTGCTGCATAAAACCAGAGATTGAAATTAGCACAGATACCGTTCCATAAGCCAAATATGTAATAGACAAGAGCTACTCCTTGCTCAACGAAGTGGACTCAACACCCCATATTAAACGCCTAAGAATATACCTGACTAGAAAGAATCTTAAAACCTATGGATTTATATGTCTCCGAAAGAGAATCAAGCGTGTGTACAGCGACATAAACGCAGCAGTGATAGGATTGGTGAGGATCGGTGAGCAAATGCAGACCCTTTGAAGTCATATTGCATGGTACCCATTCCATGGGTCTCAACTCTCCAGGTTTAAGGGATTCTTCCTTCAGCTAAAACATGCATGTGGAACCCAGAGTATGATCCACCGTGTGATTGGGAAACGTGTTCAAATGTGACTCAGATTTCGTCCCCCGGTACTCGGGTGCAACATTCCAGACGCTTTACTAAAACTCTCCCCACTTGGAGAGTCAGTGCCTTTAACCTCCTGTTTGGCACAGTTTGCAATTTCTGCGGAAAATGAACAGGAATAGGGAGAACCAATGAGAGACTAGCTGGAGGTGTCTGAACGGGCAAATTTAACTCTCATTTCCCACCAGGAAGAGGAATTAACCAAAGGCTCAGCGTGCCGTGCCAGAACCACACTGGGGCCTGAAGCAATCTTGCGGTGTTGCGGCCAGCTCACAAGAAAGCGAGTTTAAGAAAGGAGCTCAGGGGCACTGTAATTCACAAACCTGCAGAGTTATAAATGACAGCTATCGTCCAAAAATATATTGAAGTAGGCTGCCAAGAGGACTTGAAAGCGGGGCAGACTTGCAGGAAACCGATTTCAGGAGGTAGACTGGAATTGCATGTAAAGCATAGGAAAAGAGGCAGAACGTCCACAATGATGTACTTGGACAAAAAGGGCTTATACGTTTTTTCCTGAATATATTCAGGAAAAAACGCATATGCCCTTTTTGGCCAACCAAGCAAGCTTGCAAAGGAAATCTGCACTACAATGAAGTCTCACTGCCCCCCGGTAAAGAGGGCCATCTGAAAAAAGTGTAAAATACAGAAAGTCAGGACAGGTCATGGAGAACTGGGAGCCTTGTTATGCTGATGGGCGGGATGTAAATTGCCAACAGCCACTCTGGAGAAGTGTATGGTGATTCCTGAAACATCTAAAAAACAAAGCAACAGAGCCTAGGGAACTTCCACTTATGGTCCTATAGCTTAGGGAAATTAAAATCAAAAAGCCACAGCCACCCCAATGTTTGGAACGGTTCTGTTTAAAAGAACCTAGTTTACGGTACAAGTTAAATATCGCAGAAAGCGAAAAATGGATAAAGAAGTTGTGGTACTTACGTACAATGCAATATCACTCAGCAATGAAATCTATGTCATCAGGCCCGTAGCAGCATAATGAGTGGATTCAGGTACGATGATTCTAAGTGAAATAAATCACACAGAAAAGAAACATCATAAGATATCACTAATACATGGAATGTAAACTTGGCTACACAGGAACTGAATTACAAAACAGAACAGGGTCTCAAATGTAGAAAACCAACTTATGCTTGCTTAAGGGGAAAGGTAAGTTGGGGTGCTGCATAAAACCAGAGATTGAAATTAGCACAGATACCGTTCCATAAGCCAAATATGTAATAGAAAAGAGCTACTCCTTGCTCAATGAACTGGACTCAACACCCCATATTAAACGCCTAAGAATATACCTGACTGGTAAGAATCTTAAAACCTATGGATTTATATGTCTCTGAAAGACAATCAAGTGTGTGTACCGTGGCATAAACGCAGCAGTGATAGGATTGGTGAGGTTCGGTGAGCAAATACAGACACTTTGAAGTCATATTGCATGGTACCCATTCCATGGGTCTCAACTCTCCAGGTTTAAGGTATTCTTCCGTCAGCTAAAACATGCATGAGAAACCCAGAGTATGATCCACCGTGTGATCGGGAAACGTGTTCAAATGTGCCTCAGTTTTCGTCCCCTGGTACTCGGGTTCAACATTCCAGACGCTTTACTAAGACTCTCCCCACTTGGATAGTCACTGCCTTTAAACTCCTGTTTGGCCCAGTTTGCAATTTCTGCAGAAAATGAACAGGAATAGGGAGAACCAATGAGAGACTAGCTGGAGGTGTCTGGACGGGCAAATTTAACTCTCATTTCCCACCAGGAAGAGGAATTAACCAAAGGTTCAGCGTGCCATGCTGGAACCACACTAGGGCCTGAAGCAATCGTGCGGTGTTGCGGCCAGCTCACAAGAAAGCGAGTTGAAGAAAGGAGCTCAGGGGCACTGTAATTCACAAATCTGCAGAGTTATAAATGACAGCTATCGTCCAAAAATATATTGAAGTAAGGCTGCCAAGAGGACTTGAAAGCGGGGCAGAATTGCAGGAAACCGATTTCAGGAGGTAGACTGGAATTGCATTTAAAACGTAGGAAAAGAGGCAGAACGTCCACAATGATGCACTTGGGAAAAAAGGGCGTGTGCGTTTTTTCCTGAATATATTCAGGAAAAAACGCATACGCACTTTTTGGGCAACCAAGCAAGCTTGCAAAGGATATCTGCACTACAATGAAGTCTCACTGCCCCCCGGTCAAAAGGGCCATCTGAAAAAAGTGTGAAATCCAGAAAGGCAGGACAGGCCATGGAGAAATGGGAGCCTTGTATTGCTGATGGGTGGGTTGTAAATTGCCAACAGCCACTCTGGAGAAGTGTATGGTGTTTCCTGAAACATCTAAAAAACAAAGCAACAGAGCCTAGGGCACTTCCACTTATGGTCCTATAGCTTAGGGAAATTAAAATAAAAAAGACACAGCCACCCCAATGTTTGGGATGGCTCTGTTTACAAAAACCTCGTTTACGGTACAAGTTCAATATCACAGAAAGTGAGAAATGGATAAAGAAGTTGTGGTACTTACGTACAATGCAATATCACTCAGCAATGAAATCTATGTCATCAGGCCCATAGCAGCATAATGAGTGGATTCAGGTTCGATGATTTTAAGTGAAATAAATCACACAGAAAAGAAACATCATAAGATATCACTAACACATGGAATGTAAACTTGGCTACACAGGAACTGAATTACAAAACAGAACAGGGTCTCAAATGTAGAAAACCAACTTATGCTTGCTTAAGGGGAAAGGTGAGTTGAGGTGCTGCATAAAACCAGTGATTGAAATTAGCACAGATACCGTTCCATAACCCAAATATGTAATAGACAAGAGCTACTCCTTGCTCAACGAAGTGGACTCAACACCCCATATTAAACGCCTAAGAATATACCTGACTAGTAAGAATCTTAAAACCTATGGATTTATATGTCTCTGAAAGAGAATCAAGCGTGTGTACAGCGGCATAAACGCAGCAGTGATAGGATTGGTGAGGTTTGGTGAGCAAATACAGACCCTTTGAAGTCATATTGCATGGTACCCATACCATGGGTCTCAACACTCCAGGTTTAAGGGATTCTTCCTTCAGCTAAAACATGCATGTGGAACCCAGAGTATGATCCACCGTGTGATCGGGAAACGTGTTCAAATGTGTCTCAGTATTCGTCCCCTGGTACTCGGGTTCAACATTCCAGACGCTTTACTAAGACTCTCCCCACTTGGAAAGTCAGTGCCTTTAACCTCCTGTTTGGCCCAGTTTGCAATTTCTGCGGAAAATGAACAGGAATAGGGAGAACCAATGAGAGACTAGCTGGAGGTGTCTGGACGGGCAAATTTAACTCTCATTTCCCACCAGGAAGAGGAATTAACCAAAGGCTCAGCGTGCCATGCCGGAACCACACTAGGGCCTGAAGCAATCCTGAGGTGTTGCGGCCAGCTCACAAGAAAGCGAGTTGAAGAAAGGAGCTCAGGGGCACTGTCATTCACAAACCTGCAGAGTTATAAATGACAGCTATCGTCCAAAAATATATTGAAGTAAGGCTGCCAAGAGGACTTGAAAGCGGGGCAGAATTGCAGGAAACCGATTTCAGGAGGTAGACTGGATTTGCATGTAAACCACAGGAAAAGAGGCAGAACGTCCACAATGATGCACTTGGCCAAAAAGGGCGTATGCGTTTTTTCCTGAATATATTGAGGAAAAAACGCATACGCCCTTTTTGGCCAACCAAGCAAGCTTGCAAAGGAAATCTGCACTACAATGAAGTCTCACTGCCCCCCGGTCAAAAGGGCCATCTGAAAAAAGTGTAAAATCCAGAAAGGCAGGACAAGCCATGGAGAACTGGGAGCCTTGTTATGCTGATGGGCGGGATGTAAATTGCCAACAGCCACTCTGGAGAAGTGTATGGTGTTTCCTGAAACATCTAAAAAACAAAGCAACAGAGCCTAGGGCACTTCCACTTATGGTCCTATAGCTTAGGGAAATTAAAATCTAAAAGACACAGCCACCCCAAAGTTTGGGACAACTCTGTTTACAAGAACCTCGTTTACGGTACAAGTTTAATATTGCAGAAAGTGAAAAATGGATAAAGAAGTTGTGGTACTTACGTACAATGCAATATCACTCAGCAATGAAATCTATGTCATCAGGCCCGTAGCAGCATAATGAGTGGATTCAGGTACGATGATTCTAAGTGAAATAAGTCACACAGAAAAAGAAACATCATAAGATATCACTACTACACGGAATGTAAACTTGGCTACACAGGAACTGAATTACAAAACAGAACAGGGTCTCAAATGTAGAAAACCAACTTATGCTTGCTTAAGGGGAAATGTGAGTTGGGGTGCTGCATAAAACCAGAGATTGAAATAAGCACAGATACCGTTCCATAAGCCAAATATGTAATAGACAAGAGCTACTCCTTGCTCAATGAAGTGGACTCAACACCCCATATTAAACGACTACGAATATACCTGACTAGTAAGAATCTTAAAACCTATGGATTTATATGGCTCCGAAAGAGAATCAAGAGTGTGTACAGCGGCATAAACGCAGCAGTGATAGGATTGGTGAGGTTCGGTGAGCAAATGCAGACCCTTTGAAGTCATATTGCATGGTACCCATTCCATGGGTCTCAACTCTCCAGGTTTAAGGGATTCTTCCTTCAGCTAAAACATGTATGTGAAACCCAGAGTA
Organism: Pseudorca crassidens; assembly: GCF_039906515.1. Taxonomy (NCBI): domain Eukaryota; kingdom Metazoa; phylum Chordata; class Mammalia; order Artiodactyla; family Delphinidae; genus Pseudorca; species Pseudorca crassidens. The sequence goes on from NW_027136350.1 coordinate 114,288, forward strand.
TGATACACCATGTGATTGGGAAACGTGTTCAAAGGTGTCTCAGTTTTCGTCCCCTGGTACTCGGATGCAACATTCCAGACGCTTTACTAACACTCTCCCCACTTGGAGAGTCTGTGCCTTTAACCTCCTGTTTGGTCCAGTTTTCAATTTCTGCGGAAAATGAACAGGAATAGGGAGAACAAATAAGAGACAAGCTGGAGGTGTCTGGACGGGCAAATTTAACTCTCATTTCCCATCAAGAAGAGGAATTAAACAAAGGCTCAGCGTGCCATGCCGGAACCAAACTGGGGCCTGAAGCAATCCTGCGGTGTTGCGGTCAGCTCACAAGAAAGCGAGTTGAAGAAAGGAGCTCAGGGGCACTGTCATTCACAAACCTGCAGAGTTAAAATTGACAGCTATCGTCCAAAAATATATTGAAGTAAGGCTGCCAAGAGGACTTGAAAGCGGGGCAGAATTGCAGGAAACCGATTTCAGGAGGTAGACTGGATTTGCATGTAAACCACAGGAAAAGAGGCAGAACGTCCACAATGATGCACTTGGCCAAAAAGGGCGTATGCGTTTTTTCCTGAATATATTCAGGAAAAAATGCATACGCCCTTTTTGGACAACCAAGCAAGTTTGCAAAGGAAATCTGCACTACAATGAAGTCTCACTGCCCCCCGGTCAAAAGGGCCTTCTGAAAAAAGTGTAAAATCCAGAAAGACAGGACAGGCCATGGAGAACTGGGAGCCTTGTTATGCTCATGGGCGGGATGTATATTGCCATCAGCCACTCTGGAGAAGTGTATGGTGTTTCCTGAAACATCTAAAAAACAAAGCAACAGAGCCTAGGGCAATTCCACTTATGGTCCCATAGCTTAGGGAAATTAAATTCAAAAAGACACAGCCACCCCAAAGTTTGGGACGGATCTGTTTACAAAAACCTCGTTTACGGTACAAGTTAAATATCGCAGAAAGCGAAAAATGGATAAAGAAGTTGTGGTACTTACGTACAATGCAATATCACTCAGCAAAGAAATCTATGTCGTCAGGCCCAGAGAAGCATAACGAGTGGATTCAGGTACGATGATTCTAAGTGAAATAAGTCACAGAGAAAAAGAAACATCATAAGATATCACTACTACACGGAATGTAAACTTGGCTACACAGGAACTGGATTATAAAACAGAACAGGGTCTCAAATGTAGAAAACCAACTTATGCTTGCTTAAGGGGAAATGTGAGTTGGGGTTCTGCAAAAATCCAGAGATTGAAATTAGCACAGATACCGTTCCATAAGCCAAATATGTAATAGACAAGAGCTACTCCTTGCTCAAGGAAGTGGACTCAACACCCCATATTAAACGCCTAAGAATATACCTGACTAGTAAGAATCTTAAAACCTATGGATTTATATGTCTCCGAAAGAGAATCAAGCGTGTGTACAGCGGCATAAACGCAGCAGTGATAGGATTAGTGAGGTTCGGTGAGCAAATGCAGACCCTTTGAAGTCATATTGCATGGTACCCATTCCATGGGTCTCAACTCTCCAGGTTTAAGGGATTCTTCCTTCAGCTAAAACATGCATGTGGAACCCAGAGTATGATCCACCGTGTGATCGGGAAACGTGTTTAATTGTGTCAGTTTTCATCCCCCGGTACTCGGGTGCAACATTCCAGACGCTTTACTAACACTCTCCCCACTTGGATAGTCAGTGCCTTTAACCTCCTGTTTGGCCCAGTTTGCAATTTCTCCGGAAAATGAACAGGAATAGGGAGAACCAATGAGAGACTAGCTGGAGGTGTCTGGAAGGGCAAATTTAACTCTCATTTCCCACCAGGAAGAGGAATTAACCAAAGGCTCAGCGTGCCATGCCGGAACCACACTAGGGCCTGAAGCAATCCTGCGGTGTTGCGGGCAGCTCACAAGAAAGCGAGTTGAAGAAAGGAGCTCAGGGGCACTGTCATTCACAAACCTGCAGAGTTATAAATGACAGCTATCGTCCAAAAATATATTGAAGTAAGGCTGCCAAGAGGACTTGAAAGCGGGGCAGAATTGCAGGAAACCGATTTCAGGAGGTAGACTGGAATTGCATGTAAAGCATAGGAAAAGAGGCAGAACGTCCACAATGATGCACTTGGCCAAAAGGGGCGTATGCGTTTTTTCCTGAATATATTCAGGAAAAAACGCATACGCCCTTTTTGGCAAACCAAGCAAGCTTGCAAAGGAAATCTGCACTACAATGAAGTCTCACTGCCCCCCGGTCAAAAGGGCCATCTGAAAAAAGTGTAAAATCCAGAAAGGCAGGACAAGCCATGGAGAACTGGGAGCCTTGTTATGCTGATGGGCGGGATGTAAATTGCCAACAGCCACTCTGGAGAAGTGTATGGTGTTTCCTGAAACATCTAAAAAACAAAGCAACAGAGCCTAGGGCACTTCCACTTATGGTCCTATAGCTTAGGGAAATTAAAATCAAAAAGACACAGCCACCCCAATGTTTGGGAAGGCTCTGTTTACAAGAACCTCGTTTACGGTACAAGTTTAATATCGCAGAAAGCGAAAAATGGATAAAGAAGTTGTGGTACTTACGTACAATGCAATATCACTCAGCAATGAAATCTATGTCATCAGGCCCGTAGAAGCATAATGAGTGGATTCAGGTACGATGATTCTAAGTGAAATAAGTCACACAGAAAAAGAAACATCATAAGATGTCACTACTACACGGAATGTAAACTTGGCTACACAGGAACTGAATTACAAAACAGAACAGGGTCTCAAATGTAGAAAACCAACTTATGCTTGCTTAAGGGGAAAGGTGAGTTGGGGTGCTGCATAAAACCAGAGATTGAAATAAGCACAGATACCGTTCCATAAGCCAAATATGTAATAGACAAGAGCTACTCCTTGCTCAATGAAGTGGACTCAACACCCCATATTAAACGCCTAAGAATATACCTGACTAGTAAGAATCTTAAAACCTATGGATTTATATGTCTCCGAAAGATAATCAAGAGTGTGTACAGTGGCATAAACGCAGCAGTGATAGGATTGGTGAAGATCGGTGAGCAAATGCAGACCCTTTGAAGTCATATTTCATGGTACCCTTTGCATGGGTCTCAACTCTCCAGGTTTAAGGGATTCTTCCTTCAGCTAAAACATGCATGTGGAACCCAGAGTATGATACACCATGTGATTGGGAAACGTTTTCAAACGTGTCTCAGTTTTCGTCCCCTGGTACTCGGATGCAACATTCCAGACGCTTTACTAACACTCTCCCCACTTGGAGAGTCAGTGCCTTTAACCTCCTCTTTGGCCCAGATTGCAATTTCTGCGGAAAATGAACAGGAATAGGGAGAACCAATAAGAGACTAGCTGGAGGTGTCTGGACGGGCAAATTTAACTCTCATTTCCCACCAGGAAGAGGAATTAACCAAAGGCTCAGCGTGCCATGCCGGAACCACACTGGGGCCTAAAGCAATCCTGCGGTGTTGAGGCCAGCTCACAAGAAAGTGAGTTGAAGAAAGGAGCTCAGGGGCACTGTCATTCACAAACCTGCAGAGTTAAAAATGACAGCTATCGTCCAAAAATATTTTGAAATAAAGCTGCCAAGAGGACTTGAAAGTGGGGCAGAATTGCAGGAAACCGATTTCAGGAGGTAGACTGGAATTGCATGTAAACCACAGGAAAAGAGGCAGAACGTCCACAATGATGCACTTGGCCATAAAGGGCGTATGCGTTTTTTCCTGAATATATTGAGGAAAAAACGCATACGCACTTTTTGGCCAACCAAGCAAGTTTGCAAAGGAAATCTTCACTACAATGAAGTCTCACTGCCCCCCGGTCAAAAGGGCCATCTGAAAAAAGTGTAAAATCCAGAAAGGCAGGACAAGCCATGGAGAACTGGGAGCCTTGTTATGCTGATGGGCGGGATGTAAATTGCCAACAGCCACTCTGGAGAAGTGTATGGTGTTTCCTGAAACATCTAAAAAACAAGGCAACAGAGCCTAGGGCACTTCCACTTATGGTCCTATAGCTTAGGGAAATTAAAATCTAAAACACACAGCCACCCCAAAGTTTGGGACGGCTCTGTTTACAAGAACCTCATTTACGGTACAAATTCAATATCACAGAAAGCGAAAAATGGATAAAGAACTTGTGGTACTTACGTACAATGCAATATCACTCAGCAATGAAATCTATGTCATCAGGCCCATAGCAGCATAATGAGTGGATTCAGGTACGAAGATTCTAAGTGAAATAAGTCACACAGAAAAAGAAATATCATAAGATATCACTACTACACGGAATGTAAACTTGGCTACACAGGAACTGAATTACAAAACAGAACAGGGTCTCAAATGTAGAAAACCAACTTATGCTTGCTTAAGGGGAAACTTGAGTTGGGGGGCTGCATAAAACCAGAGATTGAAATTAGCACAGATACCGTTCCATAAGCCAAATATGTCATAGACAAGAGCTACTCCTTGCTCAACGAAGTGGACTCAACACCCCATATTAAACGCCTAAGAATATACCTGACTAGTAAGAATCTTAAAACCTATGGATTTATATGCTCCGAAAGAGAATCAAGCGTGTGTACAGCGGCATAAATGCAGCAGTGATAGGATTGGTGAGGTTCTGTGAGCAAATGCAGACCCTTTGAAGTCATATTGCATGGTACCCATTCCATGGGTCTCAACTCTCCAGGTTTAAGGGATTCTTCCTTCAGCTAAAACATGCATGTGGAACCCAGAGTATCATCCACCGTGTGATCGGGAAACGTGTTCAAATGTGTCTCAGTTTTCGTCCCCTGTTACTCGGGTGCAACATTCTTGACGGTTTACTAACACTCTCCCCACTTGGAGAGTCAGTGCCTTTAACCTCCTGTTTGGCCCAGTTTGCAATTTCTGCGGAAAATGAACAGGAATAGGGAGAACCAATGAGAGACTAGATGGAGGTGTCTGGACGGGCAAAGTTAACTCTCATTTCCCACCAGGAAGAGGAATTAACCAAAGGCTCAGCGTGCCATGCCGTAACCACACTGGGGCCTGAAGAAATCCTGCGGTGTTGCGGCCAGCTCACAAGAAAACAAGTTGAAGAAAGGAGCTCAGGGGCACTGTCATTCACAGACCTGCAGAGTTATAAATGACAGCTATCGTCCAAAAATATATTGAAGTAAGGCTGCCAAGAGGACTTGAAAGTGCGGCAGAATTGCAGGAAACCGATTTCAGGAGGTAGACTGGAATTGCATGTAAAGAATAGGAAATGAGGCAGAACGTCCACAATGATGCACTAGGCCAAAAAGGGCGTATGCGTTTTTTCCTGAATATATTCAGGAAAAAACGCATACGCCCTTTTTGGCCAACCAAGCAAGCTTGCAAAGGAAATCTTCACTACAATGGAGTGTCACTGCCCCCCGGTCAAAAGGGCCATCTGAAAAAAGTGTAAAATCCAGAAAGGCAGGAGAGGCCATGGAGAACTGGGAGCCTTGTTATGCTGATGGGCGGGATGTAAATTGCCAACAGCCACTCTGGAGAAGTGTATGGTGTTTCCTGAAACATCTAAAAAACGAAGCAACAGAGCCTAGGGCACTTCCACTTATGGTCCTATAGCTTAGGGAACTTAAATCAAAAAGACACAGCCACCCTAAAATTTGGGACGGCTCTGTTTACAAGAACCTCGTTTACGGTACAAGTTCAATATCGCAGAAAGCGAAAAATGGATAAAGAAGTTGTGGTACTTACGTACAATGCAATATCACTCAGCAATGAAATCTATGTCATCAGGCCCGTAGAAGCATAACGAGTGGATCCAGGTACGATGACTCTAAGTGAAATAAGTCAAAGAGAAAAGGAAACATCATAAGATATCACTACTACACGGAATGTAAACTTGGCTACACAGGAACTGGATTACAAAACAGAACAGGGTCTCAAATGTAGAAAACCAACTTATGCTTGCTTAAGGGGAAAGGTGAGTTGGGGTGCTGCATAAAACCAGAGATTGAAATTAGCACAGATACCGTTCCATAAGCCAAATATGTAATAGACAAGAGCTACTCCTTGCTCAACGAAGTGGACTCAACACCCCATATTAAACGCCTAAAAATATAACTAATTAGTAAGAATCTTAAAACCTATGGATTTATATGTCTCCGAAAGAGAATCAAGCATGTGTACAGTGGCATAAATGCAGCAGTGATAGGATTGGTGAGGATCGGTGAGCAAATGCAGACCCTTTGAAGTCATACTGCATGGTACCCATTCCATGGGTCTCAACTCTCCAGGTTTAAGGGATTCTTCCTTCAGCTAAAACATGCATGTGGAACCCAGAGTATGATCCACCGTGTGATCGGGAAACGTGTTCAAATGTGTCTCAGTATTCGTCCCCCGGTACTCGGGTGCAACATTCCAGACGCTTTACTAACACTCTCCCCACTTGGAGAGTCAGTGCTTTTAACCTCCTGTTTGGCCCAGTTTGCAATTTCTGCAGAAAATGAACAGGAATAGGGAGAAACAAGAGAGACTAGCTTGAGGTGTCTGAACGGGCAAATTTAACTCTCATTACCCACAAGGAAGAGGAATTAAACAAAGGCTCAGCGTGCTGTGCCGGAACAACACTAGGGCCTGAAGCAATCCTGCGGTGTTGTGGCCAGCTCACAAGAAAGCGAGTTGAAGAAAGGAGCTCAGGGGCACTGTCATTCACATACCTGCAGAGTTATAAATGATAGCTATCGTCCAAAAATATATTGAAGTAAGGCTGCCAAGAGGACTTGAAAGCGGGGCAGAATTGCAGGAAACCGATTTCAGGAGGTAGACTGGAATTGCATGTAAAGCATAGGAAAAGAGGCAGAACGTCCACAATGATGCACTTGGCCAAAAAGGGCATACGCGTTTTTTCCTGAATATATTCAGGAAAATATGCATACGACCTTTTTGGCCAACCAATCAAGCTTGAAAAGGAAATCTGCACTACAATGAAGTCTCACTGGCCCCCAGTCAAAAGGGCCATCTGATAAAAGTGTAAAATCCAGAAAGTCAAGACAGGCCATGGAGACGTGAGAGCCTTGTTATGCTGATGGGCGGGATGTAAATTGCCAACAGCGACAATGGAGAAGTGTATGGTGTTTCCTGAAACATCTAAAAAACAAAGCGACAGAGCCTAGGGCACTTCCACTTATGGTCCTATAGCTTAGGGAAATTAAAATCAAAAAGACACAGCCACCCCAAAGTTTGGGATGGCTCAGTTTACAAGAACCTCGTTTACGGTACAAGTTCAATATCACAGAAAGCGAAAAATGGATAAAGAAGTTGTGGTACTTACGTACAATGCAATATCACTCAGCAATGAAATCTATGTCATCAGGCCCGTAGCAGCATAATGAGTGGATTCAGGTACGATGATTCTAAGTGAAATAAGTCACACAAAAAAAGAAACATCATAAGATATCACTACTACACGGAATGTAAACTTGGCTACAGACGAACTGAATTACAAAACAGAACAGGGTCTCAAATGTAGAAAACCAACTTATGCTTCCTTAAGGGGAAAGGTGAGTTGGGGTGCTGCATAAAACCAGAGATTGAAATTAGCACAGATACCGTTCCATAAGCCAAATATGTAATAGACAAGAGCTTCTCCTTGCTCAATGAAGTGGACTCAACACCACATATTAAACGCGTAAGAATATACCTGACTAGTAAGAATCTTAAAACCTATGGATTTATATGTCTCTGCAAGAGAATCAAGCGTGTGTACAGCGGCATAAATGCAGCAGTGATAGGATTGGTAAGGATCGGTGAGCAAATGCAGACCCTTTGAAGTCATATTGCATGGTACCCATTCCATGGGTCTCAACTCTCCAGGTTTAAGGGATTCTTCCTTCAGCTAAAACATGCATGTGGAACCCAGAGTATGATCCACTGTGTGATCGGCAAACGAGTTCAAATGTGTCTCAGTTTTCGTCCCCCGGTACTCGGGTGCAACATTCCAGACGCTTTACTAACACTCTCCCCACTTGGAGAGTCAGTGCCTTTAACCTCCTGTTTGGCCCAGTTTGCAATTTCTGCGGAAAATGAACAGGAATAGGGAGAACCAAGAGAGACTAGCTGGAGGTGTCTGGACGGGCAAATTTAACTCTCATTACCCACCAGGAAGAGGAATTAACCAAAGGCTCAGCGTGCCATGCCGGAACCACACTAGGGCCTGAAGCAATCCAATGGTGTTGCGGCCAGCTCACAAGAAAACAAGTTGAAGAAAGGAGCTCAGGGGCACTGTCATTCACAGACATGCAGAGTTATAAATGACAGCTATCATCCAAAAATATATTGAAGTAAGGCTGCCAAGAGGACTTGAAAGCGGGGCAGAATTGCAGGAAACCGATTTCAGGAGGTAGACTGGAATTGCATGTAAAGCATAGGAAAAGAGGCAGAACGTCCACAATGATGCACTTGGCCAAAAAGGGCGTATGCGTTTTTTCCTGAATATATTCAGGAAAAAACGCATACGCACTTTTTGGCCAACCAAGCAAGCTTGCAAAGGAAATCTGCACTACAATGAAGTCTCACTGCCCCCCGGTCAAAAGGGCCATCTGAAAAAAGTGTAAAATCCAGAAAGGCAGGACAGGCCATGGAGAACTGGGAGCCTTGTTATGCTGATGGGCGGGATGTAAATTGCCAACAGCCACTCTGGAGAAGTGTATGGTGTTTCCTGAAACATCTAAAAAACAAAGCAACAGAGCCTAGGGCACTTCCACTTATGGTCCTATAGCTTAGGGAAATTAATATCAAAAAGACACAGCCAACCCAAAGTTTGGGACGGCTCTGTTTACAAGAACCTCGTTTACGGTACAAGTTCAATATCGCAGAAAGCGAAAAATGGGTAAAGAAGTTGTGGTACTTACGTACAATGCAATATCACTCAGCAATGAAATCTATGTCATCAGGCCCGTAGCAGCATAATGAGTGGATTCAGGTACGATGATTCTAAGTGAAAAAATTCACAGAGAAAAAGAAACATCATAAGATATCACTACTACACGGAATGTAAACTTGGCTACACAGGAACTGAATTACAAAACAGAACAGGGTCTCAAATGTAGAAAACCAACTTATGCTTGCTTAAGGGGAAAGGTGAGTTGGGGTGCTGCATAAAACCAGAGATTGAAATTAGCACAGATACCATTCCATAAGCCAAATATGTAATAGACAAGAGCTACTCATTGCTCAACGAAGTGGACTCAACACCCCATATTAAACGCATAAGAATATACCTGACTAGTAAGAATCTTAAAACCTATGGATTTATATGTCTCCGAAAGAGAATCAAGCGTGTGTACAGCGGCATAAACGCAGCAGTGTTAGGATTGGTGAGGTTCGGTGAGCAAATGCAGACCCTTTCAAGTCATATTGCATGGTACCCATTCCATGGGTCTCAACTCTCCAGGTTTAAGGGATTCTTCCTTCAGCTAAAACATGCATGTGGAACCCAGAGTATGATCCACCGTGTGATCGGGAAACGTGTTCACTTGTGTCAGTTTTCGCCCCCTGGTACTCGGGTGCAACATTCCAGATGCTTTACTAACACTCTCCCCACTTGGAGAGTCAGTGCCTTTAACCTCCTGTTTGGCCCAGTTTGCAATTTCTGCGGAAAATGAACAGGAATAGGGAGAACCAATGGGAGACTAGCTGGAGGTGTCTGGACGGGCAAATTTAACTCTCATTTCCCACCAGGAAGAGGAATTAACCAAAGGCTCAGCGTGCCATGCCGGAACCACACTAGGGCCTGAAGCAATGCTGTGGTGTTGCGGCCAGCTCACAAGAAAGCGAGTTGAAGAAAGGAGCTCAGGGGCACTGTCATTCACAAACCTGCAGAGTTATAAATGACAGCTATCGTCCAAAAATATATTGAAGTAAGGCTGCCAAGAGGACTTGAAAGCGGGGCAGAATTGCAGGAAACCGATTTCAGGAGGTAGACTGGAATTGCATGTAAAGCATAGGAAAAGAGGCAGAACGTCCACAATGATGCACTTGGCCAAAAAGGGCGTATGCGTTTTTTCCTGAATACATTCAGGAAAAAACGCATATGCCCTTTTTGGCCAACCAAGCAAGCTTGCAATGAAATCTGCACTACAATGAAGTCTCACTGTCCCCTGGTCAAAAGGGCCATCTGAAAAAAGTGTAAAATCCAGAAAGGCAGGACAGGCCATGGTGAACTGGGAGCCTTGTTATGCTCATGGGCGGGATGTAAATTGCCAACAGGCACTCTGGAGAAGTGTATGGTGTTTCCTGAAACATCTAAAAAACAAAGCAAAAGAGCCTAGGGCACTTCCACTTATGGTCCTATAGCTTAGGGAAATTAAAATCTAAAACACACAACCACCCCAATCTTTGGAACAGCTCTGTTTACAAGAACCTCGTTTACGGTACAAGTTCAATATCACAGAAAGCGCAAAATGGATAAAGAAGTTGTGGTACTTACGTACAATGCAATATCACTCAGCAATGAAATCTATGTCATCAGGCCCGTAGCAGCATAATGAATGGATTCAGGTACGATGATTCTAAGTGAAATAAGTCACACAGAAAAAGAAACATCATAAGATATCTCTACCACATGGAATGTAAACTTGGCTACACAGGAACTGAATTACAAAACAGAACAGGGTCTCAAATGTAGAAAACCGACTTATGCTTGCTTAAGGGGAAAGGTGAGTTGGGGTGCTGCATAAAACCAGAGATTTAAAGTAGCACAGATACCGTTCCATAAGCCAAATATGTAATAGATAAGAGCTACTCCTTGATCAACGAAGTGGACTCTACACCCCATATTAAACGCCTAAGAATATACCTGACTAGGAAGAATCTTAAAACCTATGGATTTATATGTCTCCGAAAGAGAATCAAGCGTGTGTACAGCGGCATAAACGCAGCAGTGATAGGATTGGTGAGGTTCGGTGGACAAATGCAGACCCTTTGAAGTCATATTCCATGGTACCCATTCCATGGGTCTCAACTCTCCAGGTTTAAGGGATTCTTCCTTCAGCTAAAACATGCATGTGGAACCCAGAGTATGATCCACCGTGTGATCGGGAAACGTGTTCAATTGTGTCAGTTTTCGTCCCCTGGTACTCGGGTGCAACATTCCAGATTCTTTACTAACACTCTCCCCACTTGGAGAGTCAGTGCCTTTAACATCCTGTTTGGCCCAGTTTGCAATTTCTGCGGAAAATGAACAGGAATAGGGAGAACCAATGAGAGACTAGCTGGAGGTGTCTGGACGGGCAAATTTAACTCTCATTTCCCACCAGGAAGAGGAATTAACCAAAGGCTCAGTGTGCCATGCCGGAACCACACTAGGGCCTGAAGCAATGCTGCGGTGTTGCGGCCAGCTCACAAGAAAGCGAGTTGAAGAAAGGAGCTCAGGGGCACTGTAATTCACATACCTGCAGAGTTATAAATGACAGCTATCGTCCAAAAATATATTGAAGTAAGGCTGCCAAGAGGACTTGAAAGCGGGGCAGAATTGCAGGAAACCGATTTCAGGAGGTAGACTGGAATTGCATGTAAAGCATAGGAAAAGAGGCAGAACGTCCACAATGATGCACTTGGCCAAAAAGGGCATATGCGTTTTTTCTTCAGGAAAAAATCATATGCCCTTTTTGGCCAACCAAGCAAGCTTGCAAAGGAAATCTGTACTAAAATGAAGTGTCACTGCCCCCCCGGTCAAACGGGCCATCTGAAAAAAGTATAAAATCCAGAAAGGCAGGACAGGCCATGGAGAACTGGGAGCCTTCTTATGCTCATGGGCGGGATGTAAATTGCCAACAGCCACTCTGGAGAAGTGTATGGTGTTTCCTGAAACATCTAAAAAACAAAGCAACAGAGCCTAGGGCACTTCCACTTATGGTCCTATAGCTTAGGGAAATTAAAATCAAAAAGACACAGCCACCCCAAAGTTTGGGACAGCTCTGTTTACAAGAACCTCGTTTACAGTACAAGTTCAATATCACAGAAAGTGAAAAATGGATAAAGAAGTTGTGGTACCTACGTACAATGCAATATCACTCAGCAATGAAATCTATGTCATCAGGCCTGTAGCAGCATAATGAGTGGATTCAGGTACGATGATTCTAAGTGAAATAAGTCGCACAGAAAAACAAACATAATAAGATATCACTACTACACGTAATGTAAACTTGGCTACCCAGGAACTGAATTACAAAACAGAACAGGGTCTCAAATGTAGAAAACCAAGTTATGCTTGCTTAAGGCGAAAGGTGAGTTGGGGTTCTGCATAAAACCAGCGATTAATTTACCACAGATACCATTCCATAAGCCAAATATATAATAGACCAGAGCCACACCTTGCTCAACGAAGTGGACTCAACGCCCCATATTAAATGCCTAAGAATATACCTGACTAGTAAGAATCTTAAAACCTATGGATTTATATGTCTCAGAAAGAGAATCAAGCGTGTGTACAGCGGCATAAACGCAGCAGTGATAGGATTGGTGAGGATCGGTGAGCAAATGCAGACCCTTTGAAGTCATAATGCATGGTACCCATTCCATGCGTCTCAACTCTCCAGTTTTAAGGGATTCTTCCTTCAGCTAAAACATGCATGTGGAACCCAGAGTATGATCCACCGTGTGATCGGGAAACGTGTTCAAATGTGTCTCAGTTTTCGTCCCCTGGTACTCGGGTGCAACATTTCAGAGGCTTTACTAACACTCTCCCCACTTGGAGAGTCAGTGACTTTAAACTCCTGTTTGGCCCAGTTTGCAATTTCTGCGCAAAATGAACAGGAATAAGGAGAACCAATGAGAGACTAGCTGGAGGTGTCTGGACGGGCAAATTTAACTCTCATTTCCCACCAGGAAGAGGAATTAACCAAAGGCTCAACGTGCCATGCCGGAACTACACTAGGGCCTGAAGCAATCTTGGGGTGTTGCGGCCAGCTCACAAGAAAGCGAGTTGAAGAAAGGAGCTCAGGGGCACTGTAATTCACAGACCTGCAGAGTTATAAATGACAGCTATCATCCAAAATTATACTGAAGTAAGGCTGCGAAGAGGACTTGAATGCGGGGCACGATTGCTGGAAACCGATTTCAGAAGGTACACGGGAGTCGCTCTTAAAGCATAGGAAAAGAGACAGAACTTGAAAAATAATGCACTTGGCAAAAAAGGGCATATGTGTTTTATCCAAAGCTCTCATAACCGAGGGGAGGAGATTCCCAGCAGGCCCCAACTGCCACCTGAGGGCTCACGTTGCCAAGGCAACGTGAGCAAGCCAGGCAGGAGTTACCTCACAGCAGAGGTCCCACCTCACAGAAGGTTGAGAAACCCAGCCAATATCAGACTCTCACCAGAGGGCCCGCATCACTAAGAGGATGGGAACCAGGCAGGAGTGTCTTCACACCAGTGGGGTCACATCAACAAAAGGTGAGCTACTCAGCACATGTGTCCTCAAACCAGAGGACCCACATCACCAAGGGCCTCGGAGTGAGGCAGGCAGGAGTAGCCTCACAACACTGGGCCCATAGAATAAAAAAGTGAGGAAGCCAGCAGTTGGAACCTCCCAGCAGGCGGCCCAGAGCACCGAGGCTATGGGATCCAAGCCACAGTGAACTCACAGAAGAGGGCCCATGTCATGAAACTGAGCAACCCAGCCATTGGGACCTCAGAGCAGGAGGCCCACATCCCCATGGGGATATAAATCTGGTAGGAGTGTCCTCGCACCACTGAGAACGTATCAGAAAATTTTGGGAGACCAGCAGTTAGGGCCTGACGCCAGAGGACCCTCATCACCAAAGGAAGGAGGCTCCCAGCAGGCTCCAACTGCCACCAGAGGGCTGACGTCGCCAAGGCGATGTGTGCCAACCAGGCACGAATGACCTCACAGCAGAGGGCCCACCTCAGAGAAGTGTGACGAACCCAGTTAGGATCAGACTCGCACCAGAGGGCCCACATCACCAAATGGATTGGAACCAGACAGGAGTGTCCTCACATGAGTAGGGCCACATCATCTAAAGGTGAGGAACCCAGAACATGTGGCTTCAAACCATAGGACACCCATCACCAAGGGGCTGGGAGTGAGGCAGGCAGGAGGAGCCTCACAACAGAGGGCCCAAAAATAAGAAAGGTGAGGAATCCAGCAGTTGGAACCTCCCAGCAGGCGGCCCAGAGCACAGAGGCTAGGGGATCCAAGCCAGAGTGAACTAACACCAGACAGCCCACATCATGAAACTGTGAGCAACCCAGACATTGGGACCTCAGAGCAGAAGGCCCACATCCCCATAGTGATGGGAACATGACAGGAGTGTCCTGGCATCACTGGGCTCACATCAGAAAACGTGGGGTGCTCAGAAGTTAGGGCCTGACGCTAGAGGGCACTCATCACCGAGGGGAGGAGGCTCCCAGCAGGCTCCAGCTGCCACCAGAGGGCCAACTTCACCAAGGCGATGTGTGCCAGCCCGGCAGGAGTGACCTCACAGCAGAGGGCCCACCTCACAGAAGGGTGAGGAACACAGCCAGGATCAGACTCTCACCAGAGGGCCCACATCACCAAGGGGATGGGAACCAGGCAGGCGTGTCCCCACACCAGTGGGACAACATCATCGAAAAGTGAGGATCCCAGCACATGTAGTCTCAAACCAGAGGAACCACATCACCAAGGGGTTCGGAATGAGGCTGGCAGGACCGGCCTCACAACACAGGGTCCATAGAATATAAAAGTTGAGGAATCCAGCAGTTGGAACATCCCAGCAAGTGGCCCAGAGCACCGAGGCTATGGGATCTAGGCCTCAGTGAACTCACAGCAGAGGGCCCACATCATGAACCTGTGAGCAGCCCAGCCGTTGGGACCTCAGAACAGAAGGCCCACATCCCCATTGGGATGGGAACCTGGCAGGAGTGGCTTCGCACCACTTAGCACATATCAGAAAATGTTAGGAGCCCAGCAGTTAGGGCCTGACGCCAGGGGGCCCTCATAACTGAGGGGAGGAGACTCCCAGCAGGTTCCAACTGCCAACAGAGGGCCCACGTCTACAAGGTGGCATGCGCCAGCCAGGCAGTAGCGACCTCACAGCAGAGGGCCTATCTCACAGAAGGGTGAGGAAATGAGGTAGGATGAGACTCTTGCCAGAGGGCCCACAACACCAAGGGGATGGGAACCAGTCAGGACTGTCCTCCCGCCAGTGGGGCCACATCATCGAAAGGTGAAGAACCCAGCACATGTGGCCTCATATCAGAGGACATACATCACAAAGGGGATGGGAGTGAGGCAGGTAGGAGTAGGCTAAAAACAGAGGGCCCAAAGAATAAAAAAGGTGAGGAATCCAGCATTTGGAACCTCCCAGCAGGCGGCCGAGAGCACAGAAGCTATGGGATGCAGGCAGGAGTGAACTAACAGCAGAGAGCCCACATCATGAAACTGTGAGCAACCCAGGCGTTGGGACCTCAGAGCAGAAAGCCCACATCCCCATGGGGATGGGAACCTGACAAGAGTGTCCTGGCATCACTGGGCTCACATCAGAAAACGTGGGGAGCCCAGCAGTTAGGGCCTGATGCTAGAGGGCCCTCATCACCGAGGGCAGGAGGCTCCCAGCAGGTTCCATGTGCCAACAGAGAGCCCACGTCGCCAAGGTGATGTGTGCAAGTCAGGCAGGATTGACCTCACAACAGAGGGCCTACCTCACAGAAGAGTGAAGAACCCAGCCAGGATAAGACTGTCACCAGAACGCCCACATCACCAAGGGAACGGGAACCAGGCAGGAGTGTCCTCACACCATTGGGGCCACATCATTGAAAGTTGCGGAACCCAGCACATGTGGCCTCAAACCAGAGGACCCACATCACGAAGGGGTTGCGAGTGAGGCAGGCAGGAGGAGCATCGCAACACAGGACCCATAGAATACAAAAGTTGAGGAATCGAGCAGTTGGAACCTTCCAGCAGGCGGCCCAGAGCACAGAGGCTATGGCATCCAGGCCAGAGCGAACTAACAGCAGAGAGCCCACATCATGAAACTGTGAACAACCCAGCCGTTGGGACCTCAGAGCAGAAGGCCCACATCCCAATGGGGTTGTGAACCTGGATGGAGTGTCTTCAAACCACTGGGCGCACATCACAAAATGTGGGGAGCCCAGCCGTTAGGGCCTGATGCCAGAGGGCCCTCATCACCGAGGGGAGGAGGCTCCCAGCAGGCTCCAAGTGCCACCAGAGGGCTCATGTCCACAAGGCGAGGTGAGCAAGCCAGGCAGGAGTGACCTCACAGCAGACGGCCCACCTCACAGAACGTGAGGAACCCAGCCAGGATCAGACTCTCAACAGAGGGCCCACATCACCAAGGGGATGTGAACCAGGCAGGAGTCTCCTAAGACCATTGGTCCCACATCATCGAAAGGTGAGGAACCCAGCACATGTGGCCTCAAACCAGAGGACACACATCACGAAGGGGCTGGGAGTGAGGCAGGCAGGAGGATCCTCACAACAGAGGGCCTAAAAAATTAAAAAAGTGAGGAATCCAGCCGTTGGAACCTCCCAGCAGGCGGCCAAGAGCACAGAGGCTATGGGATCCAGGCCACAGTGAACTAACACCAGAGAGCCCACATCATGAAACTGTGATCAACCCAGCCGTTGGAACCTCAGAGCAGAAGGCCCACAACCCCATGGAGATGGGAACCTAAGAGGAGTGCCCGAGCATCACTGGGCTCACTAAGAAAAGTTGGTGAGCCCAGCAGTTAGGGCCTGACGTCAGAGGGCCCTCATCACAGAGGTGAGGAGGCTCCCAGCTGGGTCCAAGTGCCACCAGAGAGCTCATGTCAACAAGGCGAGATGAGCAAGCCAGGCAAGAGTTACCTGATAGTAGAGGGCCCACCTCACAGATGGGTGAGGAACCCAGCCAGGATCAGACTCTCACCTGAGGGCCCACATCAGCAAGGGGATGGGAACCAGTTCGGACTATCTTCCCTCCAGTGGGGCCACATCATCAAAAGGTGTGGAACCTAGCACATGTGGCCTCAAATCAGAGGACACATATCACAAAGGGAATGGGAGTGAGGCAGGCAGGAGTAGCCTAAAAACAGAGGGCCCAAAGAATAAGAAAGGTGAGGAATCCAGCAGTTAGAACCTCCCAGCAGGCGGCCGAGAGCACAGAAGCTATGGGATGCAGGCAGGAGTGAACTAACAGCAGAGAGCCCACATCATGAAACTGTGAGCAACCCAGGCATTGGGACCTCAGAGCAGAAGGCCCACATCCCAATGGGGATGTGAACCTGGATGGAGTGTCCTCGCAACACTGGGCGCACATCACAAAATGTGGGGAGCCCAGCCGTTAGGGCCTGACGCCAGAGGGCCCTCATCACCGAGGGGAGGAGGCTCCCAGCAGGCTCCAAGTGCCACCAGAGGGCTCATGTCCACAAGGCGAGGTGAGCAAGCCAGGCAGGAGTGACCTCACAGCAGACGGCCCACCTCACAGATGGGTGAGGAACCCAGCCAGGATCAGACTCTCAACAGAGGGCCCACATCACCAAGGGGATGTGAACCAGGCAGGAGTCTCCTAAGACCATTGGTCCCACATCATCGAAAGGTGAGGAACCCAGCACATGTGGCCTCAAACCAGAGGACACACATCACGAAGGGGCTGGGAGTGAGGCAGGCAGGAGGATACTCACAACAGAGGGCCCAAAAAATTAAAAAAGTGAGGAATCCAGCCGTTGGAACCTCCCAGCAGGCGGCCAAGAGCACAGAGGCTATGGGATCCAGGCCTCTGTGAACTAACACCAGAGAGCCCACATCATGAAAATGTGAACAACCCAGCCGTTGGGACCTCAGAGCAGAAGGCCCACATCCCCATGGAGATGGGGTCCTAAGAGGAGTGCCCAAGCATCATTGGGCTCACTAAGAAAAGTTGGTGAGCCCAGCAGTTAGGGCGTGACGCAAGAGGGCCCTCATCACCGGGGGGAGGAGATTCCCAGCACGCTCCAACTGCCACCACACAGCTGACTTCACCAAGGCAATGTGTGCCAGCCATGCAGGAGTGACCTATCAGCAGAGGGTCTCCCTCACAGAAGGGTGAGGAACAAAGCCAGGAACAGACTCTCACCAGGGGGTCCACATAACCACGTGAATGAGAACCAGGCAGGAGTGTCCTCACACTAGCGGGGCCACTTCATCGAAAGGTGAGGAACCCAGCAAAGGTGGCCACAAACCAGAGGACCCACATCAGCAAGGGGTTGAGGGTGAGGTAGGTGTCTGGACGGGCATATTTAACACTCATTTCCCACCAGGAAGAGGAATTAACCAAAGGCTCAGCGTGCCCTGCCAGAAGCAGATTAGGGCGTGAAGCAGTCTTGCGGGTTTGCGGCCAGCTCACAAGAAAGCGAGTTGAAGAAAGGAGCTCAGGGGCCCTGTAATTCACAAACCTGCAGAGTTATAAATGACAGATAACGTCCAAAAATATATTGAAGTAAGGCTGCGAAGAGGACTTGAAAGCGGGGCAGAATTTCAGGAAACCGATTTCAGGAGGTAGACTGGATTTGCATTTAAAGCATAGGAAAAGAGGCAGAACATCGACAATGATGCACGTGACATAAAAGGGCGTATGAGTTTGTTCCTGAATATATTCAGGAAAAAACACATACGCCCTTTTTGGCAAACCAAGCAAGCTTGCAATGGAAATCCGAACTACTATGAAGTGTCACTTCCCCCCGGTCTAAAGGGCCATCTGAAAAAAGTGTAAAATCCAGAAAGGCAAGACAGGCCATGGGGAAAAAGGAGCCTTGTTATGTTGATGGGCGGGATGTAAATTGCCAACAGCCACTCTGGAGAAGTGTATGGTGTTTCCTGATACATCTGAAAAACAAAGCAACAGAGTCTAGGGCATTTCCACTTATGGTCCTATAGCTTAGGGAAATTAAAATCAAAAAGACACAGCCACCCCAAAATTTGGGATGGCTCTGTTTACAGGAACCTCTTCTGCGGTACAAGTTAAATATCCCAGAGAACAAATAATTGATAAAGAAGTTGCGGTACTTACGTACAACAGAATACCACTCAGCAATGAAATCTGTGTCACCAGGCCCGTAGCAGCATAATGAGTGGATTCAGGTACGATGATTCTAAGTGAAATAAGTCACACAGAAAAAGAAACCTCATAAGGTATCACTAATGTACGGAATGTAAACTTGGCTACACAGGAACTGAATTACGAAACAGAACAGGGTCTCAAGTTTAGAAAACCAACTTATGCTTGCTTAAGGGGAAAGGTGAGTTGGGGTTCTGCATAAAACCAGAGATTGAAATTAGCACAGATACCGTTCCATAAGCCAAATATGTAATAGACAAGACCTACCCCTTGCTCAACGAAATGGACTCAACAATGAGGTATCACCTCACACCTGTTAGAATGGGCATCATCTGAAAATCTACAAACAACAAATGCTGGAAAGGGTGTGGAGAAAAGGAAGCCTCTTCCACTATTGTTGGGAATATAAATTGATACAGTCACTATGGAGAACAATATGGAGTTTTTTAAGAAACTAATAATAGAATTACCATATGATACAGCAATCCCAGTACTGGACATATACCCAGACAAAACCATAAATCAAAAAGAGACATTCACCGCAATGTTCATTGCATCACTATTTACAATATCGAGGTAATGGAAGCAACCTAAATGCCCACAGACAGACGAATGCATAAAGATGTGGTACATATATAAAATGGAATATTACTAAGCCATGAAAGGAATGAAATTGGGTCATTTGTAGAGACGTCGATGGATCTAGAGTCTGTCATACAGAGTGAAGTAAGTCAGAAAGAGAAAAACAAATCTTGTATATTCGTGCATATATGTGGAACCTAGAAAAACTGTACAGATTAACCGTTTTGCAAGGCATAAATAGAGCAACAGATGTAGACAACAATCGTATGGACAACAAGGGGGGAAAGCTCTTGGGGTGGTGGTGGTGGGAGGAGTTGAGAGATTGGGATTGGCATGTAAACATTTATATGTATAAAATAGATAACCAATAAGAACTTGCTGTATAAAAATATAAAATAAAATTCAAAATTAAAAAGAAATAAAATTTAAAAAACAAAACAGAAAAAACAATTATTCCCTTCACATACATGTATTTATATGAATAAATTATTTCCATGCTTATATCTGTAAATACAAAAAAGAGGAATAAATTCTACCTTGAACCAAAAACGAAAAAGAGAAAAAAAAAACAGAACCCACCAGTTACTCAGAGGAAAACCGTATCAGGGCACTTGCTCCAGTTGTAAACAATTCTGAAGTTGGTCAGTGGTGGGGAATCGTCTCCCATTCAGCCAGCAGCCCCCACACAACAAGCGTCCTCATTGCAAAGCTGGGGCACCGTGCCGAGGCATCTGTGAGTGAACGTGAGCTGAGCCCCAGGCCAGTTGCTGCTGAACTGTTCCCACCCTTCCCAGGTAAAACACCTGAATATATACAAGGACTTGAAAGCCTAGAGGAAGGGCCATGGAGCCACATGAGTGACAGCATGCCAGCTGACTTGGTGCCTGCAGGCCAGCCAGGATGGCCCTGGCCCTGGGTGCTCTTCTGGAAGATTTCCATTTCCCTGCCTGAGATACCCGTCCTGTCCCTGCCCCCACTGCTTTTTTCCTTCCTCACCTCTGCCCAGGGAGAAATTCCAGCAGCAGGTATGGGTGACACATCCTCTTCTTTAGCAGGTGGCAGCCTGGCAACTGCTGCAGAAAGTCCAGCAGAGCCCCACTCACACTGGGCCACCCACAAAGCCGTGGCCTCTCACTCCCTCCCACCAGCCCAGCCCCGAGACTGCTGACAGGGCAGAGAAAATGGCGTCAGGCACAGCTGCAGGGGCTCTTGCTGCCTGGAGTGGTATGTATATTGATCTCAACCCAGGCACACCTGGGGAGGGCTGGCCGGCACAGTAAGGCTGCCCAGGTCAGCCAATCATCACCCCTCAAGGGCTCACAGTTGCAGAAAATGGAACTTGCTGAACCGGCCAGGTCCAAGGAACAGGTGTGGGCTCCTGAGAGTCAGGATAGACAAGGGGCTGCAGCTTTGGCTTGTTTTCTAATCATTTTATCTGGCCCATGAGTGGGAGACAACTTCAAGAAAAGCCTCTCCTAATGAGAGGAACCCAGGAGTCAGGGAGAGGAGGGGTGGGTGGTGGTTGGAGACAGAGGCCTGGTGCCCCGGGTGCAGTGGAAGTCTCTGGAAGACCAGGTGGAGGGAGGCCACACAGAGTGATGCCCAGGGTCACAGACCTGTCGGAGCTGCTGTTTGTTAGTTCAAGTCCTGATCTGAGGTGCTCTGTGTCAGCTCTGAGCGACAGGTGAGATGGGGGTGCTCTTCAGTGAGAGCTATGTGCACGGTTCCTGTGTGCCCAGCCCTGCCACGGTACCTGCAAGGGTAGCTCTGTATCCTGGGAGAGGCCTGACCACGAGAGCCCCGTGGGCTGGGTTGGGGGTGGGGTACCTGCCCAGGAGAACTCCATATCCTGGGATTGGCCTGACCACGAGAGCCCCATGGGCTGCTGGGGACCTGGTAAAGGATGTCAGGACAGTCAGTGAAGCCACCGAGGATATATCTCCAGTTGCTCCTAATTCCTACAACCTGCTGGTCATTCTACCAACCACCAGGACATGGTATTCTGTATTAGTCTCAATGATGCCTTCTTTTGTATTCCATTAGTCCCAGAGTCACAAGAAATTTTGGCTTGTGAGTGGCAGGACTCAACATACAACTAAAACAATACTTCCGGGCCGTCTTGCCCCAAGGGTTCAAAAATTCCCACACCATCTTTGGGGAAAGCTTAGCTAAAGACCGAAAAGTTCTACCTCTGGAAAAGGAAACCCTCCTTCAATATGCAGATGACATTCTGATCGCCAGCCCTACTAAGGAGGCCTCTGAACTACCAAGCCAATAAAGGATAGAAGTTGTCCAAGAAAAAGCTCAAATATCACAGACTGCGGTGACCTGCCTGGGCTTCATTCTCACAGAAGGTCGGAGAAGCCCATCCCAGGAAAGGGAAGAAACCATTTGCAGCCTTACCCCTTTCTAAAACTAGAAGACAGCTTAGGGGTTCCTGGGGAGGCCAGGGTTTGCTGCTTCTGGATCCCTAACTACAGTCTACTAGCTGGGCCTCTATATGAAACACTGAAAGGAAAAGATGATGATCCTTTTGAACAGAATCCAGAAGTGGCCTTTCAAGAATGGAAAGAGCAGTCAATTCAGACCCTTGCCCTGGAACTCCCTAATTGAGCTAAACCCTTTGACCTTTCCATTCCCGGTGAAAGGTGAATCGCCATTGGAGAATTAGTGCAAAAACTGGGACCACTTGAAATGGAACAACGCAAGAATGCCATCCAGGTAGGATAAACTACAGTCACCAAGGGGCTTGGCCCACTGCCACATCTGGCCAAGATACTGGCGGTATCTAAAAACGTGGAAATCAGCAACCCAAAAGGCCACCTCCCTCCTAAGGGAAAAGGACCCCACGTGGTGATCCTAATCACCAACCATGCCCTGAAGTTGCAGGGTTCGCTCCGTGGGCACACCGACCTCGAGTGAGGAGGCCCTCCATCTCCAACATCCAGAGAGATAACCGGGGGCAACAGGGCACCATGACGACTCGTGTGAACATCACTTGACCTGGAGTTTCTCTCATAAAACAACAATAGTGTGTCCCGAAGGAGTAGACTACTGCTTGCAGGACTTACTGCACCCGGAGGGGAGCTAATAATCTTGGCGGGGGAAACGTATATCACACTGTCACCATAGAAAAGCCTACAGACACCGTGATGATGGTGGCCAATAAGACCGGCTGGACTCCTGTTTACTTCAAAAGGCTGTTGACTCAGTGGCCATCATGGTCCTTGATCACCACTGACCCTGGACTGTCTGGGAGTTGAGCGGGCAGGGCTCTGACACCTGGTGCTGTTTTTACGTTAATTCAGGGGCCTAATTGAAGAAAGAGCAGACTACTGGTCAGAGCATCTAGGCTGGCAGAAACGGTCAGCCTAAGGTGGCCAAACAAATGTGGGGCGGGGTGAAACCGGCCCCCACAGCGTCTCTGCACATCTCTTTCCTGGACCCTTAAAGGTCATTAGAATCTATAACACTTCCAATGCTGGTGCTCAGGCGGACGAGCAGGGAGGCAGGGGTCCTGGGGCCAATCAACGTCACCTGGAGGCTGCTGGGGAGAAGTTCTGACCCTCGTCCCCTGGTATGAGGGCTCCCAACTCAGCACTCAGCAGTTACAGAAGAAGGGTCTGCACCCTCAGCACTCCAAGAATGAGGAACGAGACAAAAGGCAGAGGAGGGGTTTGTCCCCAGCAAAGCCCATTAAAAATCCCTGGGAGATAAAAATAGAATCTGGGCAATAAAGTCAAGTCTGACCTTTTTTATCCTTTGTGCTTTGTCTAATTTCACGTGCTCCTAGGGTCCCGCATGCAGAGGTTCCACACCCGGCACTTCAGACCAGATTTCCTAGTGCAGAATGGCTGGGTCGACACCTCAGCTCCTGGGGCCCAGTGCAGACTCCGAGATATAGAGGCTGAGCTGCAGCCAACCCGGCCCTCGAGTGCTCCGCCCCCTCCCTCCCACTGACTCTGACAGGATCTCTACACAGCAGCCCAGCCCACAGCCCACGGGGTAGTGCATGCTCTCACCTCTCCATTCTCTGATCAAAATATAAAGTTTCCTTTGCTTGTGAACCAAACTCAGTCTCGATCTGTTGGCCCCAATGACACTGGGCAGGGGGACACTTGTTGGGGTCCACTCTGGGGATCAGTAACAGAAATTGAGACTATTGTAACTTCAATGAACAGATGTGTGAGCCAAACTGTAGTTAACATAGAACAGTTTATAAGGCTCGGGTAAAATAAGATGTTTCTAACACTTCCATTTGATATTTCCATCACTTTATTATAAGCAAGTTCAGTGAAAAGGTTTGTCTTATTTGTCAGGTCAATATTAGAGAAATGAAGTGATTTCTTTCCAAGGATGTACACCTAATAATCTTGGTTAAAGCTTCAATCTTGTTTTAAATGCTTTTCCATTGAAAATGATACCTCTCTTTCAGCTCCCCCATTTCTGAGAAGTATAAAATCTTATAATTTATTATTACCAAAGGGGAAAGGTGGGAGGAGGGATAAATTAACAGTTTGGAATTAACACATACACACTGCTATGTATAAAATAGATCATCAACAAGGAACTACTGTATAGCACAGGGAACTACACTCAATATTTTGCAATAACCTATAAGGGGAAATAATCGGAAAAAGAATAGATATTTTTATTGACATCATCTATCAATGACAGTTAAAGTGTAACCTAAGGGAAGCCGGTGGTGAGTGCTTCTGACCCTGAAGACTTCAATCATCTAAAGTTTGGACTCTGCCTACTTCCCAAGGCCCTTAATGAACATATGTGTAGCCGTAGCTTAAAAAATTCCCCAGTTTGGGTTTCGGGGAGACACTGATTTTGAAAAAGCCCTGGTGTTCTCCTTACATGAATGGGACTCTTCCTACTGCTAAAACATGTCTGTCACACCCAGAGGATGGTATACCGTCTGATCGGGAAGAGTTTGGAAAAGGCATCTCATCTCCTCATCTCCTGGTGCTCGGGTTCACCCCTCCAGCGTCTTTACTAACAGTCTCCCCACTTGGAGATGTCAGCACTGTCAACATCCTGTTGCGTACAGTTTGGAATTTGTCCAGAGGATGAAGCGGAAGGATGAGGAACAATGAGAGACAAGTCCTAGGTGTTCAGACAGGCACATGTCACTCTAATTTCCAATCAGGAAGACGAATTGACCAAAGGCTAGGGTTGCCCATGGAAACAGTATAGGGCTTGAGGAAATCCCACTGCTTTGTGGCCAGTTCCCATAAACACAAGTTGAACAATGGAACTCAGGGGCAGTAAAATTCACGAAACTGCAGAGTTGAAAATATCTATCACTGAAAAATGTCTTGAGGAAAGTCAGAGAAAAGGATTGGTAAGCAAGGGAGAATGGCAGGAAAGGGATTTGAGGAGGTAGAAAGGACTCGCCATTAAGCACAAGAAAAGGGGCTGAACATTGCCAACATTGCAGTTGGCCAAAAAGGCTGTATGCGTTTTTTTCTGTATATATTCAAGAAAAGGGCATACACTTTTTTAGCCAACCAAACAGGTGGGCACTGGAAATCAATACTACAAAAGATATCACTTCGCATCAGTCAGAAGAGCCATCCTCATAAAGTGTAAACACCAGAAATGCAGGACAGGGCAAGGAGAAGAGGGAGCCCTGTGAGGCTTATAGTGGAAATGTATATTGCCAACGGCCATTCTGGAGAAGTGTATTGTGTTTACTAAAGCATCTAAAAAATGAGCTACAGAGCATAGGGCACTTGCACTCATGGGCGTATGTCTTGGGAAAAACAAAAATCGAGAGGACACAGGCACCCCAATGTTTACTGCCTCTCTGTTTAAAAGATCCTCGACTAGGATATAACTTAAATGTCTCTGGAGGGAAAAAATGGATAGAGATGTGGTACTTATGTAGAGTGGAATATTACTCAGCCTGGAAATCAATGAAATATGGCCAGTTGTAACAACTCCGGAGGAGTTACGTATGATCATTCTAAGTGACATAATTCAAAAAGAAAAAGACACATATCATAAGATATCACTTAAAGGTGGAATCCAAAATGGCTACACATGAAATAAATTACAAAAGAAAAACATAGTCAAGTATGTAGAAAACATGCGTAAGGCTGCTAAACGGGAAAGGTGGGGAGGGGTGAGGCATCATCCAGGAGGTTGAAATTAGCAAAGATACCATTCCAAATACCAAACTGATAATCAACAAGGCCTACACGGTAGCTAAAAGAACTGCACTCAGCACACTCAAGTCACCGGAAAAGAATATATATGACTGGTAAGAATCTGAAAAAGAATTTATTGATGTCTCTCTGTATGTGAATCAAGTGGATGTACAGCAGCAAGAAACAGAGCTTTGAAAATCAGCTGTAACCAATATAGTAATAAATTGAAAAAAATAAACGACAGAGAGACAGAGAAAACCTCTTACAACTTTTCCTCAGGGACGGTGATGCAACATGGATTGAACACATCTAGACCCACAGCAGGATGACACATAAGGCTGGAAACTGTTCGTGCTAAGAGAAATGTGAGGTTGGGTGAGGAAATGCACACCCTTTAAAGTAATACTACCTGGTACCCATTCAATGGGTCCCAAATCTGCAGGTTCAAGGGATCTTCCTACAGCTAAAACATGCATGGAAAACCCAGAGGACTGTACACCATGTGATGGGGAGATGTGTCTAAAATGCACCTCATTTATCCTCTCCTGGTGCTCCTGTTCATCATTCCAGCCACGTTACTTAGAATCTCCCCACTTAGAGAATCAGCACATTTAAACTTCTGTTTCACACATTTTGCAAATTGTGAGGAGGATGAACGGGAAGAGGGGGAACCAATGAGAGAATAGTTGTAGGGGTTTGGACGGGCATATGTCACTCTAATTTCCCATTAAGAATAAGAAGTAAAAAAAGGCTCAGCCCGCCTCGCTGGAGCCAAAATAGGGCCTGAAGCAATCCTGCGGCTTTGAGGCCAGCTCACAAAAGAGCAACTTAAAAAATGGAGCTCAGGGTCACTGCAATTCACAAACCTGCAGAGTTATAAATGAAAACTAACGTCCAAAAATATGTTGAGGTAAGGCAAAGAAGAGGATCTGAATGCAAGACAGAATTGCAAGAAACAGATTTCAAGAGATAGATTGGACTCGTCTTTAAAGCACATGAAAAGCGGCAGAATTTCGACAATGATGCAGTTGGCCCAAAAAGGAGTATGTGTTTTTTCCTGAATATATCCAGGAAAAAACGCATACGCACTTTATGGGCAACCAAGCAAGCAAGCAATGCAAATGTGCACAACAAAGAAGTCTCATTTCCCACCGGTCAAAAGGGCCATCCGAAAAAATTGTAAAAACCAGAAATGCAGGACAGGCCATGGAGAACAGGGAGCCTTTATACGCTGATGGACAGTGTGTGAACTGCCGAGAGCCACTCTGGAGAAGTGTATGGTGGTTCCTAAATCATCTAAAAAACAGAGCTACAGAGCATAGGGCACTTCCAATCATGGAAGTATATCTAGGGAAGTCTAAAAATCAACAAGACACAAGCACACCACAGTTTAGGGCTACTCTGTTTACAAGAACCTCAACTTCAGTACACCTTAAATATCCCAGGAAAGAGAACAATGGATAAAGAAAATGTGGTACTTATGTACAATGGAATATCTCTTCACCATGAAATCAATGTAATAAGGCTAGTAGAAGGATAAAGAGTGGATTTAGGTCCGATAATACTACTTGAAATAAGTCAAACAGAAAAAGAAACATATCATAAGATATCACTTATAGAGGGAAGATAAATATGGCTGCACAGAAAATGAATTACAAAACAGAACAGTGTCTCACATTTAGAAAACACACTTATGTCAGCTTAAGGGGAAAGGAGAGGTGAGGTGATGCATAAAACCAGAGTTTGAAATTAGCACAGATACCGTTCAATAAACCAAATAGGTATTAGACAAGATCTACACCTTGCTCAATGAACTGGCCTCAACAAACCCTATACACCGCAGAGAAATATATCTGAGTAATAAGAATCTTAAAACCCATGTATTGATATATCTCCATAAGGGAATCAAGTGTGTGCAGAGTGGCCAAACACAGCAGTGAAAATGAGCTAAACCCCATTATAGAAATAAATTTTAAAACCAAAACGCAGAAACAATGAAAGAGAGAAAAATTCTTACAAAATTCGCTCAGGGGCTGTGATGCAACCTGGAATGACCACATATAAACCCACAGCTGGATAAGACATAAGGCTGGACACTTGGGGCTGAGAGGATTGGTGAGCTTTGGTGAGCAACTGCCGAAAGTTTAATGCAATACTTCATGCTACTCATTCCAAGGGTCCCAACATTCCAGGTTGAAGGGAATCTTCCTACAGCTAAACCATGCATGGGAAATCCAGCGGATGGTATACCATATGATCGGGAAAGGTTTCTAAAACGCACCTCATTTTCCTCTCCTGGGGCTCCGGATCAACATTCCAGCCACTTTACTAACAACATCCCCACACGGAGAGTCAATGCCTTTAAGTTCCGATATCGCACAGTCTGCAGTTAGTGCGGAGGATGAATGGGAATAGGGGGAACCAGTGAGAAAATAGCTGTAGCGGTTTCAATGGGCACATGTCACTCTAATTTCACATCAGGAAGAAGAATTAACCAAAGGCAGAGCAAGGCGCCCCAGAAGAAGAATAGGGCATGAAAAAATCCTGTGGATATGAGGCAAGAACACAAAAATAAGAGCTGAAAAATGGAGTTAAGGGCCACTGCAATTCAAAAACCTGCAGAGTTATAAAGGCCAACTATTTTCCAAAAGTATATTGAGGTAAGGCTATGAAGAGGCACTGACAGCAAGGCAGAATTGCAGGAAACCGATTTCAAGAGGTAGACTAGAATTGCATTGACAACATATGAAAAGACTCAGAACGTCGACAATGATGCACTTGGCCAAAAAGGGCGCATGCGTTTTTTCCTTAATATATTCAGGAAGAAACGCATATGCCCTTTCTGGCCAACCAAACAACCTTGCAAAGGAAATCTGCACTACAATGAAGTCTCACTTCCCCCCGGTCAAAAGGGCCATCTGAAAAAAGTATAAAATCCAGAAAGGAAGGACAGGCCATGGAGAACTGGGAGCCTTGTTATGCTGGTGGGCGGGATGTAAATTGCCAACAGCCACTCTGGAGAAGTGTATGGTGTTTCCTGAAACATCTAAAAAACAAAGCAACAGAGCCTAGGGCACTTCCACTTATGGTCCTATAGCTTAGGGAAATTAAAATCAAAAAGACACAGCCACCCCAAAGTTTGGGACGGCACTGTTTACAAGAACCTCGTTTACGGTACAAGTTCAATATCGCAGAAAGGGAAAAATGGATAAAGAAGTTGTGGTACTTACGTACAATGCAATATCACTCAGCAATGAAATCTATGTCATCAGGCCCGTAGCAGCATAATGAGTGGATTCAGGTACGATGATTCTAAGTGAAATAAGTCACACAGAAAAAGAAACATCATAAGATATCACTACTACACGGAATGTAAACTTGGCTACACAGGAACTGAATTACAAAACAGAACAGGGTCTCAAATGTAGAAAACCAACGTATGCTTGCTTAAGGGGAAAGGTGAGTTGGGGTGCTGCATAAAACCAGAGATTGAAATTAGAACAGATACCGTTCCATAAGCCAAATATGTAATAGACAAGAGCTACTCCTTGCTCAACGAAGTGGACTCAACACCCCATATTAAACGCCTAAGAATATACCTGACTAGGAAGAATCTTAAAACCTATGGATTGATATGTCTCCGAAAGAGAATCAAGCGTGTGTACAGCGGCATAAACGCAGCAGTGATAGGTTTGGTGAGATTCGGTGAGCAAATGCAGACCCTTTGAAGTCATATTGCATGGTACCCGTTCCATGGGTCTCAACTCTCGAGGTTTAAGGGATTCTTCCTTCAGCTAAAACATGCATGTGGAACCCAGAGAATGATCCACTGTGTGATCGGGAAACGTGTTCAAATGTGTCTCAGTTTTCGTCCCCTGGTACTCGGGTGCAACATTGCAGACACTTTCCTAACACTCTCCCCACTTGGAGAGTCAGTGCCTTTAACCTCCTGTTTGGCCCAGTTTGCAATTTCTGCGGAAAATGAACAGGAATAGGGAGAACCAATGAGAGCCTAGCTGGAGGTGTCTGGACGGGCAAATTTAACTCTCATTTCCCACCAGGAAGAGGAATTAAACAAAGGCTCAGCGTGCCATGCCGGAACCACACTAGGGCCTGAAGCAATCCTGCGGTGTTGCAGCCAGCTCACAAGAAAGCGAGTTGAAAAAAGGAGCTCAGGGGAACTGTAATTCACAAACCTGCAGAGTTATAAATGACAGCTATCGTCCAAAAATATATTGAAGTAAGGCTGCCAAGAGGACTTGAAAGCGGGGCAGAATTGCAGGAATCCGATTTCAGGAGGTAGACTAGAATTGCATGTAAAGCATAGGAAAAGAGGCAGAACGTCCACAATGATGCACTTGGCCAAAAAGGGCGTATGCGTTCTTTCCTGAATATATTCAGGAAAAAACGCATACGCCGTTTTTGGCCAACCAAGCAAGCTTGCAAAGGAAATCTTCATTACAATGAAGTCTCACTGCCTCCCGGTCAAAAGGGCCATCTGAAAAAAGTGTAAAATCCAGAAAGGCAGGACAGGCCATGGAGACGTGGGAGCCTTGTTATGCTCATGGGCGGGATGTAAATTGCCAAGAGCCACTCTGGAGAAGTGTATGGTGTTTCCTGAAACATCTAGAAAACAAAGCAAAAGAGCCTAGGGCACTTCCACTTATGGTCCTATAGCTTAGGGAAATTAAAATCAAAAAGACACAGCCACCCCAAAGTTTGGGACAGCTCTGTTTACAAGAACCTCGTTTACGGTACAAGTTCAATATCACAGAAAGCGAAAAATGGATAAAGAAGTTGTGGTACTTACGTACAATGCAATATCACTCAGCAATGAAATCTATGTCATCAGGCCCGTAGCTGCATAATGAGTGGATTCAGGTACGATGATTCTAAGTGAAATAAGTCACACAGAAAAAGAAACATCATAAGATATCTGTACTACACGGAATGTAAACTTGGCTACACAGGAACTGAATTACAAAACAGAACAGCGTCTCAAATGTAGAAAACCGACTTATGCTTGCTTAAGGGGAAAGGTGAGTTGGGGTGCTGCATAAAACCAGAGATTGAAATTAGAACAGATACCGTTCCATAAGCCAAATATGTAATAGACAAGAGCTACTCATTGCTCAACGAAGTGGACACAACACCCCATATTAAACGCCTAAGAATATACCTGACTAGTAAGAATCTTAAAACCTATGGATTTATATGTCTCCGAAAGAGAATCAAGCGTGTGTACAGCGGCATAAACGCAGCAGTGTTAGGATTGGTGAGGTTCGGTGAGCAAATGCAGACCCTTTCAAGTCATATTGCATGGTACCCATTCCATGGGTCTCAACTCTCCAGGTTTAAGGGATTCTTCCTTCAGCTAAAACATGCATGTGGAACCCAGAGTATGATACACCATGTGATTGGGAAACGTGTTCAAAGGTGTCTCAGTTTTCATCCCCTGGTACTCGGATGCAACATTCCAGAGGCTTTACTAACACTCTCCCCACTTGGAGAGTCAGTGCCTTTAACCTCCTGTTTGGCCCAGTTTGCAATTTCTGCGGAAAATGAACAGGAATAGGGAGAACCAATAAGAGACTAGCTGGAGGTGTCTGGACGGGCAAATTAAACTCTCATTTCCCACAGGAAGAGGAATTAACCAAAGGCTCAGCGTGCCATGCTGCAACCACACTGGAGCCTGAAGCAATCCTGCGGTGTTGCGGCCAGCTCACAAGAAAGCGAGTTGAAGAAAGGAGCTCAGGGTCTCTGTCATTCACATACCTGCAGAGTTAAAAATGACAGCTATCGTCCAAAAATATATTGAAGTAAGGCTGCCAAGAGGACTTGAAAGCGGGGCAGAATTGCAGGAAACCGATTTCAGGAGGTAGACTGGATTTGCATGTAAACCACAGGAAAAGAGGCAGAACGTCCACAATGATGCACTTGGCCAAAAAGGGCGTATGCGTTTTTTCCTGAATATATTCAGGAAAAAACGCATACGCCCTTTTTGGCCAATCAAGCAAGCTTGCAAAGGAAATCTGCACTACAATGAAGTCTCACTGCCCCCCGGTCAAAAGGGCCATCTGAAAAAAGTGTAAAATCCAGAAAGGCAGGACAAGCCATGGAGAACTGGGAGCCTTGTTATGCTGATGGGCGGGATGTAAATTGCCAACAGCCACTCTGGAGAAGTGTATGGTGTTTCCTGAAACATCTAAAAAACAAAGCAACAGAGCCTAGGGCACTTCCACTTATGGTTCTATAGCTTAGGGAAATTAAAATCAAAAAGACACAGCCACCCAAAAGTTTGGGACAGCTCTGTTTACAAGAACCTCGTTTACGGTACAAGTTTAATATCGCAGAAAGCGAAAAATGGATAAAGAAGTTGTGGTACTTACGTACAATGCAATATCACTCAGCAATGAAATCTATGTCATCAGGCCCGTAGCAGCATAATGAGTGGATTCAGGTACGATGATTCTAAGTGAAATAAGTCACACAGAAAAAGAAACATCATAAGATATCACTACTACACGGAATGTAAACTTGGCTACACAGGAACTGAATTACAAAACAGAACAGGGTCTCAAATGTAGAAAACCAACTTATGCTTGCTTAAGGGGAAATGTGAGTTGGGGTGCTGCATAAAACCAGAGATTGAAATAAGCACAGATACCGTTCCATAAGCCAAATATGTAATAGACAAGAGCTACTCCTTGCTCAACGAAGTGGACCCAACACCCCATATTAAACGCGTAAGAATATACCTGACTAGTAAGAATCTTAAAACCTATGGATTTATATGTCTCCGAAAGAGAATCAAGCATGTGTACAGTGGCATAAACGCAGCAGTGATAGGATTGGTGAGGATAGGTGAGGAAATGCAGACCATTTGAAGTCATATTGCATGGTACCCATTCCATGGGTCTCAACTCTCCAGGTTTAAGGGATTCTTCCTTCAGCTAACACATGCATGTGGAACCCAGAGTATGATCCACCGTGTGATTGGGAAACGTGTTCAAATGTGTCTCAGTTTTCGTCCCCTGGTACTCGGGTACAACATTCCAGACGCTTTACTAACACTCTCCCCACTTGGAGAGTCAGTGCCTTTAACCTCCTGTTTGGCCCAGTTTGCAATTTCTGCGGAAAATGAACAGGAATAGGGAGAACCAATGAGAGACTAGCTGGAGGTGTCTGGACGGGCAAATTTAACTCTCATTTCCCACCAGGAATAGGAATTAACCAAAGGCTCAGCGTGCCATGCCGGAACCACAGTAGGGCCTGAAGCAATCCTGCGGTGTTGCGGGCAGCTCACAAGAAAGCGAGTTGAAGAAAGGAGCTCAGGGGCACTGTCATTCACAAACCTGCAGAGTTATAAATGACAGCTATCGTCCAAAAATATATTGAAATAACGCTGCCAAGAGGACTTGAAAGTGGGGCAGAATTGCAGGAAACCAATTTCAGGAGGTAGACTGGAATTGCATGTAAAGCATAGAAAAAGAGGCAGAACGTCCACAATGATGCACTTGGCCAAAAAGGGCGTATGCGTTTTTTCCTGAATATATTCAGGAAAAAACGCATACGCCCTTTTTGGTCAACCAAGCAAGCTTACAAAGGAAATCTGCACTAAAATGAAGTCTCACTGCCCCCCGGTCAAAAGGGCCATCTGAAAAAAGTGTAAAATCCAGAAAGGCAGGACAGGCCATGGAGAACTGGGAGCCTTGTTATGCTGATGGGCGGGATGTAAATTGCCAACAGCCACTCTGGAGAAGTGTATGGTGTTTCCTGAAACATCTAAAAAACAAATCAACAGAGCCTAGGGCACTTCCACTTATGGTCCTATAGCTTAGGGAAATTAAAATCAAAAAGACACAGCCACCCCAAAGTTTGGGACGGCTCTGTTTACATGAACATCGTTTACGGTACAAGTTCAATATCTCAGAAAGCGAAAAATGGATAAAGAATTTGTGGTACTTACGTACAATGCAATATCACTCAGCAATGAAATCTATGTCATGAGGCCCGTAGCAGCATAATGAGTGGATTCAGGTACGATGATTCTAAGTGAAATAAGTCACAGAGAAAAAGAAACATCATAAGATATCACTACTACATGGAATGTAAACTTGGCTACACAGGAACTGAATTACAAAACAGAACAGGGTCTCAAATGTAGAAAACCAACTTATGCTTGCTTAAGGGGAAAGGTGAGTTGGGGTGCTGCATAAAAACAGAGATTGAAATTAGCACAGATACCGTTCCATAAGCCAAATATGTAATAGACAAGAGCTACTCCTTGCTCAACGAAGTGGACTCAACACCCCATATTAAACTCCTAAGAATATACCTGACTAGTAAGAATCTTAAAACCTATGGATTTATATGTCTCAGAAAGAGAATCAAGCGTGTGTACAGTGGCATAAATGCAGCAGTGATAGGATTGGTGAGGTTCGGTGAGCAAATGCAGACCCTTTGAAGTCATATTGCATGGTACCCATTCCATGGGTCTCAACTCTCCAGTTTTAAGGGATTCTTCCTTCAGCTAAAACATGCATGTGGAACCCAGAGTATGATACACCATGTGATTGGGAAACGTGTTCAAAGGTGTCTCAGTTTTCGTCCCCTGGTACTCG
Organism: Pseudorca crassidens; assembly: GCF_039906515.1. Lineage (NCBI taxonomy): Eukaryota > Metazoa > Chordata > Mammalia > Artiodactyla > Delphinidae > Pseudorca > Pseudorca crassidens. The sequence goes on from NW_027136350.1 coordinate 148,720, forward strand.
GATGCAACATTCCAGACGCTTTACTAACACTCTCCCCACTTGGAGAGTCAGTGCCTTTAACCTCCTGTTTGGCCCAGTTTGCAATTTCTGTGGAAAATGAACAGGAATAGGGAGAACCAATAAGAGACTAGCTGGAGGTGTCTGGACGGGCAAATTTACCTCTCATTTCCCACCAGGAAGAGGAATTAACCAAAGGCTCAGCGTGCCATGCCGGAACCATACTGGAGCCTGAAGCAATCCTGCGGTGTTGCGGCCAGCTCACAAGAAAGCGAGTTGAAGAAAGGAGCTCAGGGGCACTGTCATTCACAAACCTGCAGAGTTAAAAATGACAGCTATCGTCCAAAAATATATTGAAGTAAGGCTGCCAAGAGGACTTGAAAGCGGGGCAGAATTGCAGGAAACCAATTTCAGGAGGTAGACTGGAATTGCATGTTAAGCATAGGAAAAGAGGCAGAACGTCCACAATGATGCACTTGGCCAAAAAGGGCGTATGCGTTTTTTCCTGAATATATTCAGGAAAAAACGCATACGCACTTTTTGGCCAACCAAGCAAGCTTGCAAAGGAAATCTGCACTACAATGAAGTCTCACTGCCCCCCGGTCAAAAGGGCCATCTGATAAAAGTGTAAAATCCAGAAAGGCAGGACAGGCCATGGAGAAGTGAGAGCCTTGTTATGCTGATGGGCGGGATATAAATTGCCAACAGCCACTCTGGAGAAGTGTATGGTGTTTCCTGAAACATCTACAAAACAAGGCAACAGAGCCTAGTGTATTTCCACTTATGGTCCTATAGCTTAGGGAAATTAAAATCTAAAAGACACAGCCACCCCAAAGTTTGGGACGGCTCTGTTTACAAGAACCTGGTTTACGATACAAGTTCAATATCACAAAAAGCGAAAAATGGATAAAGAAGTTGTGGTACTTACGTACAATGCAATATCACTCAGCAATGAAATCTATGTCATCAGGCCCGTAGCAGCATAATGAGTGGATTCAGGTACGATGATTCTAAGTGAAATAAGTCACACAGAAAAAGAAACATTATAAGATATCACTACTACACGGAATGTAAACTTGGCTACACAGGAACTGAATTACAAAACAGAACAGGGTCTCAAATGTAGAAAACCAACTTATGCTTGCTTAAGGGGAAAGGTGAGTTGGGGTGCTACATAAAACCAGAGATTGAAATTAGCACAGATACCGTTCCATAAGCCAAATATGTAATAGACAAGAGCTACTCCATGCTCAACGAAGGGGACTCAACACCCCATATTAAACGTCTAAGAATATACCTGACTAGTAAGAATCTTAAAACCTATGGATTTATATGCTCCGAAAGAGAATCAAGCGTGTGTACAGCGGCATAAACGCAGCAGTGATAGGATTGGTGAGGTTCGGTGAGCAAATGCAGACCCTTTGAAGTCATATTGCATGGTACCCATTCCATGGGTCTCAACTCTCCAGGTTTAAGGGATTCTTCCTTCAGCTAAAACATGCATGTGGAACCCAGAGTATCATCCACCGTGTGATCGGGAAACGTGTTCAAAGGTGTCTCAGTTTTCGTCCCCTGGTACTCGGGTGCAACATTCCAGACTGTTTACTAACACTCTCCCCACTTGGAGAGTCAGTGCCTTTAACCTCCTGTTTGGCCCAGTTTGCAATTTCTGCGGAAAATGAACAGGAATAGGGAGAACCAATGAGAGACTAGCTGGAGGTGTCTGGACGGGCAAATTTAACTCTCATTTCCCACCAGGAAGAGGAATTAACCAAAGGCTCAGCGTGCCATGCCGGAACCACACTGGGTCCTTAAGAAATCCTGCGGTGTTGCGGCCAGCTCACAAGAAATCGAGTTGAAGAAAGGAGCTCAGGGGCACTGTCATTCAAAAACCTGAAGAGTTATAAATGACAGCTATCGTCAAAAAATATATTGAAGTAAGGCTGCCAAGAGGACTTGAAAGTGGGGCAGAATTGCAGGAAACCAATTTCAGGAGGTAGACTGGAATTGCATGTTAAGCATAGGAAAAGAGGCAGAACGTCCACAATGATGCACTTGGCCAAAAAGGGCGTATGCGTTTTTTCCTGAATATATTCAGGAAAAAACGCATACGCCCTTTTTGGCCAACCAAGCAAGCTTGCAAAGGAAATCTGCACTACAATGAAGTCTCACTGCCCCCCGGTCAAAAGGGCCATCTGAAAAAAGTGTAAAATCCAGAAAGGCAGGACAGGCCATGGAGAACTGGGAGCCTTGTTATGCTGATGGGCGGGATGTAAATTGCCAACAACCACTCTGGAGAAGTGTATGGTGTTTCCTGAAACATCCAAAAAACAAAGCAACAGAGCCTAGGGCACTTCCACTTATGGTCCTATAGCTTAGGGAAATTAAAATCAAAAAGACACAGCCACCCCAAAGTTTGGGACGGTTCTGTTTACAAGAACCTCGTTTACGGTACAAGTTCAATATCGCAGAAAGCGAAAAATGGATAAAGAATTTGTGGTACTTACCTACAATGCAATATCACTCAGCAATGAAATCTATGTCATCAGGCCCGTAGCAGCATAATGAGTGGATTCAGGTACGATGATTCTAAGTGAAATAAGTCACAGAGAAAAAGAAACATCATAAGATATCACTACTACACGGAATGTAAACTTGGCTACACAGGAACTGAATTACAAAACAGAACGGGGTCTCAAATGTAGAAAACCAACTTATGCTTGCTTAAGGGGAAAGGTGAGTTGGGGTGCTGCATAAAACCAGAGATTGAAATTAGCACAGATACCGTTCCATAAGCCAAATATGTAATAGAAAAGAGCTACACCTTGCTCAACGAAGTGGACTCAACACTCCATATTAAACGCCTAAGAATATACCTGACAAGTAAGAATCTTAAAACCTATGGATTTATATGTCTCAGAAAGAGAATCAAGAGTGTGTACAGTGGCATAAACGCAGCAGTGATAGGATTGGTGAGGATCGGTGAGCAAATGCAGACCCTTTGAAGTCATATTTCATGGTACCCTTTGCATGGGTCTCAACTGTCCAGGTTTAAGGGATTCTTCCTTCAGCTAAAACATGCATGAGGAACCCAGAGTATGATACACCATGTGATTGGGAAACGTGTTCAAAGGTGTCACAGTTTTCGTCCCCTGGTACTCGGATGCAACATTCCAGACGCTTTACTAACACTCTCCCCACTTGGAGAGTCAGTGCCTTTAACCTCCTGTTTGGCCCAGTTTGCAATTTCTGCGGAAAATGAACAGGAATAGGGAGAACCAATAAGAGACTAGCTGGAGGTGTCTGGACGGGCAAATTTACTTCTCATTTCCCACCAGGAAGAGGAATTAACCAAAGGCTCAGCGTGCCATGCCGGAACCATACTGGAGCCTGAAGCAATCCTGCGGTGTTGCGGCCAGCTCACAAGAAAGCGAGTTGAAGAAAGGAGCTCAGGGGCACTGTCATTCACAAACCTGCAGTGTTAAAAATGACAGCTATCGTCCAAAAATATATTGAAGTAAGGCTGCCAAGAGGACTTGAAAGCGGGGCAGAATTGCAGGAAACCAATTTCAGGAGGTAGACTGGAATTGCATGTTAAGCATAGGAAAAGAGGCAGAACGTCCACAATGATGCACTTGGCCAAAAAGGGCGTATGCGTTTTTTCCTGAATATATTCAGGAAAAAACGCATACGCCCTTTTTGGCCAACCAAGCAAGCTTGCAAAGGAAATCTGCACTACAATGAAGTCTCACTGCCCCCCGGTCAAAAGGGCCATATGATAAAAGTGTAAAATCCAGAAAGGCAGGACAGGCCATGGAGAAGTGAGAGCCTTGTTATGCTGATGGGCGGGATATAAATTGCCAACAGCGACAATGGAGAAGTGTATGGTGTTTCCTGAAACATCTAAAAAACAAAGCAACAGAGCCTAGGGCACTTCCACTTATGGTCCTATAGCTTAGGGAAATTAAAATCAAAAAGACACAGCCACCCCAAAGTTTGGGACGGCTCTGTTTACATGAACATCGTTTACGGTACAAGTTCAATATCGCAGAAAGCGAAAAATGGATAAAGAATTTGTGGTACTTACGTACAATGCAATATCACTCAGCAATGAAATCATGTCATCAGGCCCGTAGCAGCATAATGAGTGGATTCAGGTACGATGATTCTAAGTGAAATAAGTCACACAAAAAAAGAAACATCATAAGATATCACTACTACACGGAATGTAAACTTGGCTACACAGGAACTGAATTACAAAACAGAACAGGGTCTCAAATGTAGAAAACCAACTTATGCTTGCTTAAGGGGAAAGGTGAGTTGGGGGGCTGCATAAAACCAGAGATTGAAATTAGCACAGATACCGTTCCATAAGCCAAATATGTAATAGACAAGAGCTAATCCTTGCTCAACGAAGTGGACTCAACACCCCATATTAAACGCCTAAAAATATACCTGACTAGTAAGAATCTTAAAACCTATGGATTTATATGTCTCCGAAAGAGAATCAAGCGTGTGTACAGCGGCATAAACGCAGCAGTGATAGGATTGGTGAGGATAGGTGAGCAAATGCAGACCATTTGAAGTCATATTGCATGGTACCCATTCCATGGGTCTCAACTCTCCAGGTTTAAGGGATTCTTCCTTCAGCTAACACATGCATGTGGAACCCAGAGTATGATCCACCGTGTGATTGGGAAACGTGTTCAAATGTGTCTCAGTTTTCGTGTCCTGGTACTCGGGTGCAACATTCCAGACGCTTTACTAACACTCTCCCCACTTGGAGAGTCAGTGCCTTTAACCTCCTGTTTGTCCCAGTTTGCAATTTCTGCGGAAAATGAACAGGAATAGGGAGAACCAATGAGAGACTAGCTGGAGGTGTCTGAACGGGCAAATTTAACTCTCATTTCCCACCAGGAAGAGGAATTAACCAAAGCCTCAGCGGGCCTTGCTGAAACCACACTAGGACCTGAAGCTATCCTGCGGTGTTGCGGCCAGCTCACAAGAAAGCGAGTTGAAGAAAGGAGCTCAGGGGCACTGTCATTCAAAAACCTGCAGAGTTATAAATGACAGCTATCGTCAAAAAATATATTGAAGTAAGGCTGCCAAGAGGACTTGAAAGCGGGCAGAATTGCAGGAAACCGATTTCAGGAGGTAGACTGGAATTGCATGTTAAGCATAGGAAAAGAGGCAGAACGTCCACAATGATGCACTTGGCCAAAAAGGGCGTATGCGTTTTTTCCTGAATATATTCAGGAAAAAACGCATACGCCCTTTTTGGCCAACCAAGCAAGCTTGCAAAGGAAATCTGCACTACAATGAAGTCTCACTGCCCCCCGGTCAAAAGGGCCATCTGAAAAAAGTGTAAAATCCAGAAAGGCAGGAGAGGCCATGGAGAACTGGGAGCCTTGTTATGCTGATGGGCGGGATGTAAATTGCCAACAACCACTCTGGAGAAGTGTATGGTGTTTCCTGAAACATCCAAAAAACAAAGCAACAGAGCCTAGGGCACTTCCACTTATGGTCCTATAGCTTAGGGAAATTAAAATCAAAAAGACACAGCCACCCCAAAGTTTGGGACGGTTCTGTTTCCAAGAACCTCGTTTACGGTACAAGTTCAATATCGCAGAAAGCGAAAAATGGATAAAGAAGTTGTGGTACTTACGTACAATGCAATATCACTCAGCAATGAAATCTATGTCATCAGGCCCGTAGCAGCATAATGAGTGGATTCAGGTACGATGATACTAAGTGAAATAAGTCACAGAGAAAAAGAAACATCATAAGATATCACTACTACACGGAATGTAAACTTGGCTACACAGGAACTGAATTACAAAACAGAACAGGGTCTCAAATGTAGAAAACCAACTTATGCTTGCTTAAGGGGAAAGGTGAGTTGGGGTGCTGCATAAAACCAGAGATTGAAATTAGCACAGATACCGTTCCATAAGCCAAATATGTAATAGACAAGAGCTACTCCTTGCTCAACGAAGTGGACTCAGCGCCCCATATTAAACGCCTAAGAATATACCTGATTAGTAAGAATCTTAAAACCTATGGATTTATATGTCTCCGAAAGAGAATCAAGCGTGTGTACAGTGGCATAAACGCAGCAGTGATAGGATTGGTGAGGATCGGTGAGCAAATGCAGACCCTTTGAAGTCATATTGCATGGTACCCATTCCATGGGTCTCAACTCTCCAGGTTTAAGGGATTCTTCCTTCAGCTAAAACATGCATGTGGAACCCAGAGTATGATCCACCGTGTGATCGGGAAACGTGTTCAAATGTGTCTCAGTATTCGTCCCCCGGTACTCGGGTGCAACATTCCAGACGCTTTACTAACACTCTCCCCACTTGGAGAGTCAGTGCCTTTAACCTCCTGTTTGGCCCAGTTTGCAATTTCTGCAGAAAATGAACAGGAACAGGGAGAACCAATGAGAGACTAGCTTGAGGTGTCTGGACGGGCAAATTTAACTCTCATTACCCACCAGGAAGAGGAATTAACCAAAGGCTCAGCGTGCTGTTCCGGAACCACACTAGGGCCTGAAGCAATCCTGCGGTGTTGTGGCCAGCTCACAAGAAAGCGAGTTGAAGAAAGGAGCTCAGGGGCACTGTCATTCACAAACCTGCAGAGTTATAAATGACAGCTATCGTCCAAAAATATATTGAAGTAAGGCTGCCAAGAGGACTTGAAAGCGGGGCAGAATTGCAGGAAACCGATTTCAGGAGGTAGACTGGAATTGCATGTAAAGCATAGCAAAAGAGGCAGAACGTCCACAATGATGCACTTGGCCAAAAAGGGCATACGCGTTTTTTCCTGAATATATTCAGGAAAACATGCATATGCCCTTTTTGGCCAACCAATCAAGCTTGAAAAGGAAATCTGCACTACAATAAGGTCTCACTGCGCCCCGGTCAAATGGGCCATCTGAAAAAAGTGTAAAATCCAGAAAGGCAGGAGAGGCCATGGAGAACTGGGAGCCTTGTTATGCTCATGGGCGGGATGTAAATTGCCAACAGCCACTCTGGAGAAGTGTATGGTGTTTCCTGAAACATCTAAAAAACAAAACAACAGAGCCTAGGGCACTTCCACTTATGGTCCTATAGCTTAGGGAAATTAAAATCAAAAAGACACAGCCACCCCAAAGTTTGGGACGCCTCTGTTTACAAGAACCTCGTTTACGGTACAAGTTCAATATCGCAGAAAGTGAAAAATGGATAAAGAAGTTGTGGTACTTACGTACAATGCAATATCACTCAGCAATGAAATCTATGTCATCTGCCCGTAGCAGCATAATGAGTGGATTCAGGTACGATGATTCTAAGTGAAATAAGTCACACAGAAAAAGAAACATCATAAGATATCACTACTAAACGGAATGTAAACTTGGCTACACAGGAACTGAATTACAAAACAGAACAGGGTCTCAAATGTAGAAAACCAACTTATGCTTGCTTAAGGGGAAAGGTGAGTTGGGGTGCTACATAAAACCAGAGATTGAAATTAGCACAGATACCGTTCCATAAGCCAAATATGTAATAGACAAGAGCTACTCCTTGCTCAACGAAGTGGACTCAACACCCCATATTAAACGCCTAAGAATATACCTGACTAGTAAGAATCTTAAAACCTATGGATTTATATGTCTCCGAAAGAGAATCAAGCGTGTGTACAGCGGCATAAACGCAGCAGTGATAGGATTGGTGAGGTTCGGTGAGCAAATGCAGACCCTTTGAAATCATATTGCATGGTACCCATTCCATGGGTCTCAACTCTCCAGGTTTAAGGGATTCTTCCTTCAGCTAAAACATGCATGTGGAACCCAGAGTATGATCCACTGTGTGATCGGAAACGTGTTCAAATGTGTCTCAGTTTTCGTCCCCCGGTTCTCGGGTGCAACATTCCAGACGCTTTACTAACACTCTCCCCACTTGGAGAGTCAGTGCCTTTAACCTCCTGTTTGGCCAAGTTTGCAATTTCTACGGAAAATGAACAGGAATAGGGAGAACCAATGAGAAACTAGCTGGAGGTGTCTGGACGCGCAAAGTTAACTCTCGTTTCCCACCAGGAAGAGGAATTAACCAAAGGCTAAGCGTGCCGTGCCGGAACCACACTAGGGTCTGAAGCAATCTTGCGGTGTTGCGGCCAGCTCACAAGAAAGCGAGTTGAAGAAAGGAGCTCAGGGGCACTGTCATTCACAAACCTGCAGAGTTATAAAAGACAGCTATCGTCCAAAAATATATTGAAGTAAGGCTGCCAAGAGGACTTGAAAGCGGGGCAGAATTGCAGGAAACCGATTTCAGGAGGTAGACTGGAATTGCATGTAAAGCATAGGAAAAGAGGCAGAACGTCCACAATGATGCACTTGGCCAAAAGGGGCATATGCGTTTTTTCCTGAATATATTCAGGAAAAAACGCATACGCACTTTTTGGCCAACCAAGCAAGCTTGCAAAGGAAATCTGCACTACAATGAAGTCTCCCTGGCCCCCAGTCAAAAGGGCCATCTGATAAAAGTGTAAAATCCAGAAAGGCAGGACAGGCCATGGAGAAGTGAGAGCCTTGTTATGCTGATGGGCGGGATATAAATTGCCAACAGCGACAATGGAGAAGTGTATGGTGTTTCCTGAAACATCTAAAAAACAAAGCAACAGAGCCTAGGGCACTTCCACTTATGGTCCTATAGCTTAGGGAAATTAAAATCAAAAAGACACAGCCACCCCAAAGTTTGGGACGGCTCAGTTTACAAGAACCTCATTTACGGTACAAGTTCAATATCACAGAAAGCGAAAAATGGAAAAAGAAGTTGTGGTACTTACGTACAATGCAATATCACTCAGCAATGAAATCTATGTCATCAGGCCCGTAGCAGCATAATGAGTGGATTAAGGTACGATGATTCTAAGTGAAATAAGTCACACAAAAAAAGAAACATCATAAGATATCACTACTACACGGAATGTAAACTTGGCTACACAGGAACTGAATTACAAAACAGAACAGGGTCTCAAATGTAGAAAACCAACTTATGCTTGCTTAAGGGGAAAGGTGAGTTGGGGGGCTGCATAAAACCAGAGATTGAAATTAGCACAGATACCGTTCCATAAGCCAAATATGTAATAGACAAGAGCTACTCCTTGCTCAACGAAGTGGACCCAACACCCCATATTAAACGCGTAAGAATATACCTGACTAGTAAGAATCTTAAAACCTATGGATTTATATGTCTCCGAAAGAGAATCAAGCATGTGTACAGCGGCATAAACGCAGCAGTGATAGGATTGGTGAGGATACGTGAGCAAATGCAGACCCTTTGAAGTCATATTGCATGGTACCCATTCCATGGGTCTCAACTCTCCAGGTTTAAGGGATTCTTCCTTCAGCTAACACACGCATGTGGAACCCAGAGTATGATCCACCGTGTGATTGGGAAACGTGTTCAAATGTGTCTCAGTTTTCGTCCCCTGGTACTCGGGTGCAACATTCCAGACGCTTTACTAACACTCTCCCCACTTGGAGAGTCAGTGCCTTTAACCTCCTGTTTGGCCCAGTTTGCAATTTCTGCGGAAAATGAACAGGAATAGGGAGAACCAATGAGAGACTAGCTGGAGGTGTCTGGACGGGCAAATTTAACTCTCATTTCCCACCAGGAAGAGGAATTAACAAAAGGCTCTGCGTGCCATGCCGGAACCACAGTAGGGCCTGAAGCAATCCTGCGGTGTTGCGGGCAGCTCACAAGAAAGCGAGTTGAAGAAAGGAGCTCAGGGTCACTGTCATTCACAAACCTGCAGAGTTATAAATGACAGCTATCGTCTAAAAATATATTGAAGTAAGGCTGCCAAGAGGACTTGAAAGCGGGGCAGAATTGCAGGAAACCGATTTCAGGAGGTAGACTGGAATTGCATGTAAAGCATAGGAAAAGAGGCAGAACGTCCAAAATGATGCACTTGTCCAAAAAGGGCGTATGCGTTTTTTCCTGAATATATTCAGGAAAAAACGCATACGCCCTTTTTGGTCAACCAAGCAAGCTTACAAAGGAAATCTGCACGAAAATGAAGTCTCACTGCTCCCCGGTCAAAAGGGCCATCTGAAAAAAGTGTAAAATCCAGAAAGGCAGGACAGGCCATGGAGAATTGGGAGCCTTGTTATGCTGATGGGCGGGATGTAAATTGCCAACAGCCACTCTGGAGAAGTGTATGGTGTTTCCTGAAACATCTAAAAAACAAAGCAACAGAGCCTAGGGCACTTCCACTTATGGTCCTATAGCTTAGGGAAATTAAAATCAAAAAGACACAGCCACCCCAAAGTTTGGGACGGCTCTGTTTACAAGAACCTCGTTTACGGTACAAGTTCAATATCGCAGAAAGCGAAAAATGGATAAAGAAGTTGTGGTACTTACGTACAATGCAATATCACTCAGCAATGAAGTCTATGTCATGAGGCCCGTAGCAGCATAATGAGTGTATTCAGGTACGATGATTCTAAGTGAAATAAGTCACAGAGAAAAAGAAACATCATAAGATATCACTACTACAAGGAATGTAAACTTGGCTACACAGGAACTGAATTACAAAACAGAACAGGGTCCCAAATGTAGAAAACCAACTTATGCTTGCTTAAGGGGAAAGGTGAGTTGGGGGGCTGCATAAAACCAGAGATTGAAATTAGCACAGATACCGTTCCATAAGCCAAATATGTAATAGACAAGAGCTACTCCTTGCTCAACGAAGTGGACTCAACACCCCATATTAAACTCCTAAGAATATACCTGACTAGTAAGAATCTTAAAACCTATGGATTTATATGCTCCGAAAGAGAATCAAGCGTGTGTACAGCGGCATAAACGCAGCAGTGATAGGATTGGTGAGGTTCGGTGAGCAAATGCAGACCCTTTGAAGTCATATTGCATGATACCCATTCCATGGGTCTCAACTCTCCAGGTTTAAGGGATTCTTCCTTCAGCTAAAACATGCATGTGGAACCCAGAGTATGATCCACCGTGTGATCAGGAAACGTGTTCAAATGTGTCTCAGTTTTCGTGTCCTGGTACTCGGGTGCAACATTCCAGACGCTTTACTAACACTCTCCCCACTTGGAGAGTCAGTGCCTTTAACCTCCTGTTTGGCCCAGTTTGCAATTTCTACGGAAAATGAACAGGAATAGGGAGAACCAATGAGAAACTAGCTGGAGGTGTCTGGACGCGCAAAGTTAACTCTCGTTTCCCACCAGGAAGAGGAATTAACCAAAGGCTAAGCGTGCCGTGCCGGAACCACACTAGGGCCTGAAGCAATCTTGCGGTGTTGCGGCCAGCTCACAAGAAAGCGAGTTGAAGAAAGGAGCTCAGGGGCACTGTCATTCACAAACCTGCAGAGTTATTAATGACAGCTATCGTCCAAAAATATATTGAAGTAAGGCTGCCAAGAGGACTTGAAAGCGGGGCAGAATTGCAGGAAACCGATTTCAGGAGGTAGACTGGAATTGCATGTAAAGCATAGGAAAAGAGGCAGAACGTCCACAATGATGCACTTGGCCAAAAGGGGCATATGCGTTTTTTCCTGAATATATTCAGGAAAAAACGCATACGCACTTTTTGGCCAACCAAGCAAGCTTGCAAAGGAAATCTGCACTACAATGAAGTCTCACTGGCCCCCAGTCAAAAGGGCCATCTGATAAAAGTGTAAAATCCAGAAAGGCAGGACAGGCCATGGAGAAGTGAGAGCCTTGTTATGCTGCTGGGCGGTATGTAAATTGCCAACAACCACTCTGGACAAGTGTATGGTGTTTCCTGAAACATCTAAAAAACAAAGCAACAGAGCCTAGGGCACTTCCACTTATGGTCCTATAGCTTAGGGAAATTAAAATCAAAAAGACACAGCCACCCCAAAGTTTGGGACGGCTCAGTTTACAAGAACCTCGTTTACGGTACAAGTTCAATATCATAGAAAGCGAAAAATGGATAAAGAAGTTGTGGTACTTACGTACAATGCAATATCACTCAGCAATGAAATCTATGTCATCAGGCCCATAGCAGCATAATGAGTGGATTCAGGTACGATGATTCTAAGTGAAATAAGTCACACAAAAAAAGAAATATCATAAGATATCACTACTACACGGAATGTAAACTTGGCTACACAGGAACTGAATTACAAAACAGAACAGGGTCTCAAATGTAGAAAACCAACTTATGCTTGCTTAAGGGGAAAGGTGAGTTGGGGGGCTGCATAAAACCAGAGATTGAAATTAGCACAGATACCTTTCCATAAGCCAAATATGTAATAGACAAGAGCTACTCCTTGCTCAACGAAGTGGACCCAACACCCCATATTAAACGCGTAAGAATATACCTGACTAGTAAGAATCTTAAAACCTATGGATTTATATGTCTCCGAAAGAGAATCAAGCATGTGTACAGCGGCATAAACGCAGCAGTGATAGGATTGGTGAGGATAGGTGAGCAAATGCAGACCATTTGAAGTCATATTGCATGGTACCCATTCCATGGGTCTCAACTCTCCAGGTTTAAGGGATTCTTCCTTCAGCTAACACATGCATGTGGAACCCAGAGTATGATCCACCGTGTGATTGGGAAACGTGTTCAAATGTGTCTCAGTTTTCGTCCCATGGTACTCTGGTACAACATTCCAGACGCTTTACTAACACTCTCCCCACTTGGAGAGTCAGTGCCTTTAACCTCCTGTTTGGCCCAGTTTGCAATTTCTGCGGAAAATGAACAGGAATAGGGAGAACCAATGAGAGACTAGCTGGAGGTGTCTGGACGGGCAAATTTAACTCTCATTTCCCACCAGGAAGAGGAATTAACCAAAGGCTCTGCGTGCCATGCCGGAACCACAGTAGGGCCTGAAGCAATCCTGCGGTGTTGCGGGCAGCTCACAAGAAATCGAGTTGAAGAAAGGAGCTCAGGGGCACTGTCATTCACAAACCTGCAGAGTTATAAATGACAGCTATCGTCCAAAAATATATTGAAGTAAGGCTGCCAAGAGGACTTGAAAGCGGGGCAGAATTGCAGGAAACCGATTTCAGGAGGTAGACTGGAATTGCATGTAAAGCATAGCAAAAGAGGCAGAACGTCCACAATGATGCACTTGGCCAAAACGGGCGTATGCGTTTTTTCCTGAATATATTCAGGAAAAAACGCATACGCCCTTTTTGGTCAACCAAGCAAGCTTACAAAGGAAATCTGCACGAAAATGAAGTCTCACTGCCCCCCGGTCAAAAGGGCCATCTGAAAAAAGTGTAAAATCCAGAAAGGCAGGACAGGCCATGGAGAACTGGGAGCCTTGTTATGCTGATGGGCGGGATGTAAATTGCCAACAGCCACTCTGGAGAAGTGTATGGTGTTTCCTGAAACATCTAAAAAAGAAAGCAACAGAGCCTAGGGCACTTCCACTTATGGTCCTATAGCTTAGGGAAATTAAAATCAAAAAGACACAGCCACCCCAAAGTTTGGGACGGCTCAGTTTACAAGAACCTCGTTTACGGTACAAGTTCAATATCACAGAAAGCGAAAAATGGATAAAGAAGTTGTGGTACTTACGTACAATGCAATATCACTCAGCAATGAAATCTATGTCATCAGGCCCATAGCAGCATAATGAGTGGATTCAGGTACGATGATTCTAAGTGAAATAAGTCACACAAAAAAAGAAACATCATAAGATATCACTACTACACGGAATGTAAACTTGGCTACACAGGAACTGAATTACAAAACAGAACAGGGTCTCAAATGTAGAAAACCAACTTATGCTTGCTTAAGGGGAAAGGTGAGTTGGGGGGCTGCATAAAACCAGAGATTGAAATTAGCACAGATACCGTTCCATAAGCCAAATATGTAATAGACAAGAGCTACTCCTTGCTCAACGAAGTGGACCCAACACCCCATATTAAACGCGTAAGAATATACCTGACTAGTAAGAATCTTAAAACCTATGGATTTATATGTCTCCGAAAGAGAATCAAGCATGTGTACAGCGGCATAAACGCAGCAGTGATAGGATTGGTGAGGATAGGTGAGCAAATGCAGACCATTTGAAGTCATATTGCATGGTACCCATTCCATGGGTCTCAACTCTCCAGGTTTAAGGGATTCTTCCTTCAGCTAACACATGCATGTGGAACCCAGAGTATGATCCACCGTGTGATCAGGAAACGTGTTCAAATGTGTCTCAGTTTTCGTCCCCTGGTACTCGGGTGCAACATTCCAGATGCTTTACTAAGACTCTCCCCACTTGGAGAGTCAGTGCCTTTAACCTCCTGTTTGGCCCAGTTTGCAATTTCTACGGAAAATGAACAGGAATAGGGAGAACCAATGAGAAACTAGCTGGAGGTGTCTGGACGCGCAAAGTTAACTCTCGTTTCCCACCAGGAAGAGGAATTAACCAAAGGCTAAGCGTGCCGTGCCGGAACCACACTAGGGCCTGAAGCAATCTTGCGGTGTTGCGGCCAGCTCACAAGAAAGCGAGTTGAAGAAAGGAGCTCAGGGGCACTGTCATTCACAAACCTGCAGAGTTATTAATGACAGCTATCGTCCAAAAATATATTGAAGTAAGGCTGCCAAGAGGACTTGAAAGCGGGGCAGAATTGCAGGAAACCGATTTCAGGAGGTAGACTGGAATTGCATGTAAAGCATAGGAAAAGAGGCAGAACGTCCACAATGATGCACTTGGCCAAAAGGGGCATATGCGTTTTTTCCTGAATATATTCAGGAAAAAACGCATACGCACTTTTTGGCCAACCAAGCAAGCTTGCAAAGGAAATCTGCACTACAATGAAGTCTCACTGGCCCCCAGTCAAAAGGGCCATCTGATAAAAGTGTAAAATCCAGAAAGGCAGGACAGGCCATGGAGAAGTGAGAGCCTTGTTATGCTGATGGGCGGGATGTAAATTGCCAACAACCACTCTGGACAAGTGTATGGTGTTTCCTGAAACATCCAAAAAACAAAGCAACAGAGCCTAGGGCACTTCCACTTATGGTCCTATAGCTTAGGGAAATTAAAATCAAAAAGACACAGCCACCCCAAAGTTTGGGACGGCTCAGTTTACAAGAACCTCGTTTACGGTACAAGTTCAATATCACAGAAAGCGAAAAATGGATAAAGAAGATGTGGTACTTACGTACAATGCAATATCACTCAGCAATGAAATCTATGTCATCAGGCCCGTAGCAGCATAATGAGTGGATTCAGGTACGATGATTCTAAGTGAAATAAGTCACACAGAAAAA
The DNA here is from genome assembly GCF_039906515.1 of Pseudorca crassidens. Taxonomy (NCBI): domain Eukaryota; kingdom Metazoa; phylum Chordata; class Mammalia; order Artiodactyla; family Delphinidae; genus Pseudorca; species Pseudorca crassidens. Next base: position 163,968 of record NW_027136350.1, read on the forward strand.
CAAAAATCATAAGATATCACTACTACACGGAATGTATACTTGGCTACACAGGAACTGAATTACAAAACAGAACAGTGTCTCAAATGTAGAAAACCAACTTATGCTTCCTTAAGGGGAAAGGTGAGTTGGGGTGCTGCATAAAACCAGAGATTGAAATTAGCACAGATACCGTTCCATAAGCCAAATATGTAATAGACAAGAGCTTCTCCTTGCTCAACGAAGTGGACTCAACACCACATATTAAACGCCTAAGAATATACCTGACTAGTAAGAATCTTAAAACCTATGGATTTATATGTCTCTGCAAGAGAATCAAGCATGTGTACAGCGGCATAAATGCAGCAGTGATAGGATTGGTGAGGATCGGTGAGCAAATGCAGACCCTTTGAAGTCATATTGCATGGTACCCATTCCATGGGTCTCAACTCTCCAGGTTTAAGGGATTCTTCCTTCAGCTAAAACATGCATGTGGAACCCAGAGTATGATCCACCGTGTGATCGGGAAACGTGTTCAAATGTGTCTCAGTTTTCGTCCCCTGGTACTCGGGTGCAACATTCCAGACGCTTTACTAACACTCTCCCCACTTGGAGAGTCAGTGCCTTTAACCTCCTGTTTGGCCCAGTTTGCAATTTCTGCGGAAAATGAACAGGAATAGGGAGAACCAATGAGAGACTAGCTGGAGGTGTCTGGATGGGCAAATTTAACTCTCATTTCCCACCAGGAAGAGGAATTAACCAAAGGCTCTGCGTGCCATGCCGGAACCACAGTAGGGCCTTAAGCAATCCTGCGGTGTTGCGGGCAGCTCACAAGAAATCGAGTTGAAGAAAGGAGCTCAGGGGCACTGTCATTCACAAACCTGCAGAGTTATAAATGACAGCTATCGTCCAAAAATATATTGAAGTAAGGCTGCCAAGAGGACTTGAAAGCGGGGCAGAATGGCAGGAAACCGATTTCAGGAGGTAGACTGGAATTGCATGTAAAGCATAGGAAAAGAGGCAGAACGTCCACAATGATGCACTTGGCCAAAAAGGGCGTATGCGTTTTTTCCTGAATATATTCAGGAAAAAACGCATACGCCCTTTTTGGTCAACCAAGCAAGCTTACAAAGGAAATCTGCACGAAAGTGAAGTCTCACTGCCCCCCGGTCAAAAGGGCCATCTGAAAAAAGTGTAAAATCCAGAAAGGCAGGACAGGCCATGGAGAACTGGGAGCCTTGTTATGCTGATGGGCGGGATGTAAATTGCCAACAGCCACTCTGGAGAAGTGTATGGTGTTTCCTGAAACATCTAAAAAACAAAGCAACAGAGCCTAGGGCACTTCCACTTATGGTCCTATAGCTTAGGGAAATTAAAATCAAAAAGACACAGCCACCCCAAAGTTTGGGACGGCTCAGTTTACAAGAACCTCGTTTACGGTACAAGTTCAATATCACAGAAAGCGAAAAATGGATAAAGAAGTTGTGGTACTTACGTACAATGCAATATCACTCAGCAATGAAATCTATGTCATCAGGCCCATAGCAGCATAATGAGTGGATTCAGGTACGATGATTCTAAGTGAAATAAGTCACACTAAAAAAGAAACATCATAAGATATCACTACTACACGGAATGTAAACTTGGCTACACAGGAACTGAATTACAAAACAGAACAGGGTCTCAAATGTAGAAAACCAACTTATGCTTGCTTAAGGGGAAAGGTGAGTTGGGGGGCTGCATAAAACCAGAGATTGAAATTAGCACAGATACCGTTCCATAAGCCAAATATGTAATAGACAAGAGCTACTCCTTGCTCAACGAAGTGGACCCAACACCCCATATTAAACGCGTAAGAATATACCTGACTAGTAAGAATCTTAAAACCTATGGATTTATATGTCTCCGAAAGAGAATCAAGCATGTGTACAGCGGCATAAACGCAGCAGTGATAGGATTGGTGAGGATAGGTGAGCAAATGCAGACCATTTGAAGTCATATTGCATGGTACCCATTCCATGGGTCTCAACTCTCCAGGTTTAAGGGATTCTTCCTTCAGCTAAAACATGCATGTGGAACCCAGAGTATGATCCACCGTGTGATCAGGAAACGTGTTCAAATGTGTCTCAGTTTTCGTGTCCTGGTACTCGGGTGCAACATTCCAGACGCTTTACTAACACTCTCCCCACTTGGAGAGTCAGTGCCTTTAACCTCCTGTTTGGCCCAGTTTGCAATTTCTACGGAAAATGAACAGGAATAGGGAGAACCAATGAGAAACTAGCTGGAGGTGTCTGGACGCGCAAAGTTAACTCTCGTTTCCCACCAGGAAGAGGAATTAACCAAAGGCTAAGCGTGCCATGCCGGAACCACACTAGGGCCTGAAGCAATCTTGCGGTGTTGCGGCCAGCTCACAAGAAAGCGAGTTGAAGAAAGGAGCTCAGGGGCACTGTCATTCACAAACCTGCAGAGTTATTAATGACAGCTATCGTCCAAAAATATATTGAAGTAAGGCTGCCAAGAGGACTTGAAAGCGGGGCAGAATTGCAGGAAACCGATTTCAGGAGGTAGACTGGAATTGCATGTAAAGCATAGGAAAAGAGGCAGAACGTCCACAATGATGCACTTGGCCAAAAGGGGCATATGCGTTTTTTCCTGAATATATTCAGGAAAAAACGCATACGCACTTTTTGGCCAACCAAGCAAGCTTGCAAAGGAAATCTGCACTACAATGAAGTCTCACTGGCCCCCAGTCAAAAGGGCCATCTGATAAAAGTGTAAAATCCAGAAAGGCAGGACAGGCCATGGAGAAGTGAGAGCCTTGTTATGCTGATGGGCGGGATGTAAATTGCCAACAGCGACAATGGAGAAGTGTATGGTGTTTCCTGAAACATCTAAAAAACAAAGCAACAGAGCCTAGGGCACTTCCACTTATGGTCCTATAGCTTAGGGAAATTAAAATCAAAAAGACACAGCCACCCCAAAGTTTGGGACGGCTCAGTTTACAAGAACCTCGTTTACGGTACAAGTTCAATATCATAGAAAGCGAAAAATGGATAAAGAAGTTGTGGTACTTACGTACAATGCAATATCACTCAGCAATGAAATCTATGTCATCAGGCCCATAGCAGCATAATGAGTGGATTCAGGTACGATGATTCTAAGTGAAATAAGTCACACAAAAAAAGAAATATCATAAGATATCACTACTACACGGAATGTAAACTTGGCTACACAGGAACTGAATTACAAAACAGAACAGGGTCTCAAATGTAGAAAACCAACTTATGCTTGCTTAAGGGGAAAGGTGAGTTGGGGGGCTGCATAAAACCAGAGATTGAAATTAGCACAGATACCTTTCCATAAGCCAAATATGTAATAGACAAGAGCTACTCCTTGCTCAACGAAGTGGACCCAACACCCCATATTAAACGCGTAAGAATATACCTGACTAGTAAGAATCTTAAAACCTATGGATTTATATGTCTCCGAAAGAGAATCAAGCATGTGTACAGCGGCATAAACGCAGCAGTGATAGGATTGGTGAGGATAGGTGAGCAAATGCAGACCATTTGAAGTCATATTGCATGGTACCCATTCCATGGGTCTCAACTCTCCAGGTTTAAGGGATTCTTCCTTCAGCTAACACATGCATGTGGAACCCAGAGTATGATCCACCGTGTGATTGGGAAACGTGTTCAAATGTGTCTCAGTTTTCGTGTCCTGGTACTCTGGTACAAAATTCCAGACGCTTTACTAACACTCTCCCCACTTGGAGAGTCAGTGCCTTTAACCTCCTGTTTGGCCCAGTTTGCAATTTCTGCGGAAAATGAACAGGAATAGGGAGAACCAATGAGAGACTAGCTGGAGGTGTCTGGACGGGCAAATTTAACTCTCATTTCCCACCCGGAAGAGGAATTAACCAAAGGCTCTGCGTGCCATGCCGGAACCACAGTAGGGCCTGAAGCAATCCTGCGGTGTTGCGGGCAGCTCACAAGAAATCGAGTTGAAGAAAGGAGCTCAGGGGCACTGTCATTCACAAACCTGCAGAGTTATAAATGACAGCTATCGTCCAAAAATATATTGAAGTAAGGCTGCCAAGAGGACTTGAAAGCGGGGCAGAATTGCAGGAAACCGATTTCAGGAGGTAGACTGGAATTGCATGTAAAGCATAGCAAAAGAGGCAGAACGTCCACAATGATGCACTTGGCCAAAACGGGCGTATTCGTTTTTTCCTGAATATATTCAGGAAAAAACGCATACGCCCTTTTTGGTCAACCAAGCAAGCTTACAAAGGAAATCTGCACGAAAATGAAGTCTCACTGCCCCCCGGTCAAAAGGGCCATCTGAAAAAAGTGTAAAATCCAGAAAGGCAGGACAGGCCATGGAGAACTGGGAGCCTTGTTATGCTGATGGGCGGGATGTAAATTGCCAACAGCCACTCTGGAGAAGTGTATGGTGTTTCCTGAAACATCTAAAAAACAAAGCAACAGAGCCTAGGGCACTTCCACTTATGGTCCTATAGCTTAGGGAAATTAAAATCAAAAAGACACAGCCACCCCAAAGTTTGGGACGGCTCAGTTTACAAGAACCTCGTTTACGGTACAAGTTCAATATCACAGAAAGCGAAAAATGGATAAAGAAGTTGTGGTACTTACGTACAATGCAATATCACTCAGCAATGAAATCTATGTCATCAGGCCCATAGCAGCATAATGAGTGGATTCAGGTACGATGATTCTAAGTGAAATAAGTCACACAAAAAAAGAAACATCATAAGATATCACTACTACACGGAATGTAAACTTGGCTACACAGGAACTGAATTACAAAACAGAACAGGGTCTCAAATGTAGAAAACCAACTTATGCTTGCTTAAGGGGAAAGGTGAGTTGGGGGGCTGCATAAAACCAGAGATTGAAATTAGCACAGATACCTTTCCATAAGCCAAATATGTAATAGACAAGAGCTACTCCTTGCTCAACGAAGTGGACCCAACACCCCATATTAAACGCGTAAGAATATACCTGACTAGTAAGAATCTTAAAACCTATGGATTTATATGTCTCCGAAAGAGAATCAAGCATGTGTACAGCGGCATAAACGCAGCAGTGATAGGATTGGTGAGGATAGGTGAGCAAATGCAGACCATTTGAAGTCATATTGCATGGTACCCATTCCATGGGTCTCAACTCTCCAGGTTTAAGGGATTCTTCCTTCAGCTAACACATGCATGTGGAACCCAGAGTATGATCCACCGTGTGATTGGGAAACGTGTTCAAATGTGTCTCAGTTTTCGTGTCCTGGTACTCGGGTGCAACATTCCAGACGCTTTACTAACACTCTCCCCACTTGGAGAGTCAGTGCCTTTAACCTCCTGTTTGTCCCAGTTTGCAATTTCTGCGGAAAATGAACAGGAATAGGGAGAACCAATGAGAGACTAGCTGGAGGTGTCTGAACGGGCAAATTTAACTCTCATTTCCCACCAGGAAGAGGAATTAACCAAAGCCTCAGCGGGCCATGCTGAAACCACACTAGGGCCTGAAGCTATCCTGCGGTGTTGCGGCCGGCTCACAAGAAAGCGAGTTGAAGAAAGGAGCTCAGGGGCACTGTCATTCAAAAACCTGCAGAGTTATAAATGACAGCTATCGTCAAAAAATATATTGAAGTAAGGCTGCCAAGAGGACTTGAAAGCGGGGCAGAATTGCAGGAAACCAATTTCAGGAGGTAGACTGGAATTGCATGTTAAGCATAGGAAAAGAGGCAGAACGTCCACAATGATGCACTTCGCCAAAAAGGGCGTATGCGTTTTTTCCTGAATATATTCAGGAAAAAACACATACGCCCTTTTTGGCCAACCAAGCAAGCTTGCAAAGGAAATCTGCACTACAATGAAGTCTCACTGCCCGCCGGTCAAAAGGGCCATCTGAAAAAAGTGTAAAATCCAGAAAGGCAGGAGAGGCCATGGAGAACTGGGAGCCTTGTTATGCTGATGGGCGGGATGTAAATTGCCAACAACCACTCTGGAGAAGTGTATGGTGTTTCCTGAAACATCCAAAAAACAAAGCAACAGAGCCTAGGGCACTTCCACTTATGGTCCTATAGCTTAGGGAAATTAAAATCAAAAAGACACAGCCACCCCAAAGTTTGGGACGGTTCTGTTTACAAGAACCTCGTTTACGGTACAAGTTCAATATCGCAGAAAGTGAAAAATGGATAAAGAAGTTGTGGTACTTACGTACAATGCAATATCACTCAGCAATGAAATCTATGTCATCAGGCCCGTAGCAGCATAATGAGTGGATTCAGGTACGATGATACTAAGTGAAATAAGTCACAGAGAAAAAGAAACATCATAAGATATCACTACTACACGGAATGTAAACTTGGCTACACAGGAACTGAATTACAAAACAGAACGGGGTCTCAAATGTAGAAAACCAACTTATGCTTGCTTAAGGGGAAAGGTGAGTTGGGGGGCTGCATAAAACCAGAGATTGAAATTAGCACAGATACCGTTCCATAAGCCAAATATGTAATAGACAAGAGCTACTCCTTGCTCAACGAAGTGGACCCAACACCCCATATTAAACGCGTAAGAATATACCTGACTAGTAAGAATCTTAAAACCTATGGATTTATATGTCTCCGAAAGAGAATCAAGCATGTGTACAGCGGCATAAACGCAGCAGTGATAGGATTGGTGAGGATAGGTGAGCAAATGCAGACCATTTGAAGTCATATTGCATGGTACCCATTCCATGGGTCTCAACTCTCCAGGTTTAAGGGATTCTTCCTTCAGCTAAAACATGCATGTGGAACCCAGAGTATGATCCACCGTGTGATCAGGAAACGTGTTCAAATGTGTCTCAGTTTTCGTGTCCTGGTACTCGGGTGCAACATTCCAGACGCTTTACTAACACTCTCCCCACTTGGAGAGTCAGTGCCTTTAACCTCCTGTTTGGCCCAGTTTGCAATTTCTACGGAAAATGAACAGGAATAGGGAGAACCAATGAGAAACTAGCTGGAGGTGTCTGGACGCGCAAAGTTAACTCTCGTTTCCCACCAGGAAGAGGAATTAACCAAAGGCTAAGCGTGCCATGCCGGAACCACACTAGGGCCTGAAGCAATCTTGCGGTGTTGCGGCCAGCTCACAAGAAAGCGAGTTGAAGAAAGGAGCTCAGGGGCACTGTCATTCACAAACCTGCAGAGTTATTAATGACAGCTATCGTCCAAAAATATATTGAAGTAAGGCTGCCAAGAGGACTTGAAAGCGGGGCAGAATTGCAGGAAACCGATTTCAGGAGGTAGACTGGAATTGCATGTAAAGCATAGGAAAAGAGGCAGAACGTCCACAATGATGCACTTGGCCAAAAGGGGCATATGCGTTTTTTCCTGAATATATTCAGGAAAAAACGCATACGCACTTTTTGGCCAACCAAGCAAGCTTGCAAAGGAAATCTGCACTACAATGAAGTCTCACTGCCCGCCGGTCAAAAGGGCCATCTGAAAAAAGTGTAAAATCCAGAAAGGCAGGAGAGGCCATGGAGAACTGGGAGCCTTGTTATGCTGATGGGCGGGATGTAAATTGCCAACAACCACTCTGGAGAAGTGTATGGTGTTTCCTGAAACATCCAAAAAACAAAGCAACAGAGCCTAGGGCACTTCCACTTATGGTCCTATAGCTTAGGGAAATTAAAATCAAAAAGACACAGCCACCCCAAAGTTTGGGACGGTTCTGTTTACAAGAACCTCGTTTACGGTACAAGTTCAATATCGCAGAAAGCGAAAAATGGATAAAGAAGTTGTGGTACTTACGTACAATGCAATATCACTCAGCAATGAAATCTATGTCATCAGGCCCGTAGCAGCATAATGAGTGGATTCAGGTACGATGATACTAAGTGAAATAAGTCACAGAGAAAAAGAAACATCATAAGATATCACTACTACACGGAATGTAAACTTGGCTACACAGGAACTGAATTACAAAACAGAACGGGGTCTCAAATGTAGAAAACCAACTTATGCTTGCTTAAGGGGAAAGGTGAGTTGGGGTGCTGCATAAAACCAGAGATTGAAATTAGCACAGATACCGTTCCATAAGCCAAATATGTAATAGACAAGAGCTACTCCTTGCTCAACGAAGTGGACTCAACACCCCATATTAAACGCCTAAAAATATACCTGATTAGTAAGAATCTTAAAACCTATGGATTTATATGTCTCCGAAAGAGAATCAAGCGTGTGTACAGTGGCATAAACGCAGCAGTGATAGGATTGGTGAGGATCGGTGAGCAAATGCAGACCCTTTGAAGTCATATTGCATGGTACCCATTCCATGGGTCTCAACTCTCCAGGTTTAAGGGATTCTTCCTTCAGCTAAAACATGCATGTGGAACCCAGAGTATGATCCACCGTGTGATCAGGAAACGTGTTCAAATGTGTCTCAGTATTCGTCCCCCGGTACTCGGGTGCAACATTCCAGACGCTTTACTAACACTCTCCCCACTTGGAGAGTCAGTGCCTTTAACCTCCTGTTTGTCCCAGTTTGCAATTTCTACGGAAAATGAACAGGAATAGGGAGAACCAATGAGAAACTAGCTGGAGGTGTCTGGATGCGCAAAGTTAACTCTCGTTCCCACCAGGAAGAGGAATTAACCAAAGGCTAAGCGTGCCGTGCCGGAACCACACTAGGGCCTGAAGCAATCCTGCGGTTTTGCGGCCAGCTCACAAGAAAGCGAGTTGAAGAAAGGAGCTCAGGGGCACTGTCATTCACAAACCTGCAGAGTTATAAATGACAGCTATCGTCCAAAAATATATTGAAGTAAGGCTGCCAAGAGGACTTGAAAGCGGGGCAGAATTGCAGGAAACCGATTTCAGGAGGTAGACTGGAATTGCATGTAAAGCATAGGAAAAGAGGCAGAACGTCCACAATGATGCACTTGGCCAAAAGGGGCGTATGCGTTTTTTCCTGAATATATTCAGGAAAAAACGCATACGCCCTTTTTGGCCAACCAAGCAAGCTTGCAAAGGAAATCTGCACTACAATGAAGTCTCACTGGCCCCCAGTCAAAAGGGCCATCTGATAAAAGTGTAAAATCCAGAAAGGCAGGACAGGCCATGGAGAAGTGAGAGCCTTGTTATGCTGATGGGCGGGATGTAAATAGCCAACAGCGACAATGGAGAAGTGTATGGTGTTTCCTGAAACATCTAAAAAACAAAGCAACAGAGCCTAGGGCACTTCCACTTATGGTCCTATAGCTTAGGGAAATTAAAATCAAAAAGACACAGCCACCCCAAAGTTTGGGACGGCTCAGTTTACAAGAACCTCGTTTACGGTACAAGTTCAATATCACAGAAAGCGAAAAATGGATAAAGAAGATGTGGTACTTACGTACAATGCAATATCACTCAGCAATGAAATCTATGTCATCAGGCCCGTAGCAGCATAATGAGTGGATTCAGGTACGATGATTCTAAGTGAAATAAGTCACACAGAAAAACAAAAATCATAAGATATCACTACTACACGGAATGTATACTTGGCTACACAGGAACTGAATTACAAAACAGAACAGGGTCTCAAATGTAGAAAACCAACTTATGCTTCCTTAAGGGGAAAGGTGAGTTGGGGTGCTGCATAAAACCAGAGATTGAAATTAGCACAGATACCGTTCCATAAGCCAAATATGTAATAGACAAGAGCTTCTCCTTGCTCAACGAAGTGGACTCAACACCACATATTAAACGCCTAAGAATATACCTGACTAGTAAGAATCTTAAAACCTATGGATTTATATGTCTCTGCAAGAGAATCAAGCATGTGTACAGCAGCATAAATGCAGAAGTGATAGGATTGGTGAGGATCGGTGAGCAAATGCAGACCCTTTGAAGTCATATTGCATGGTACCCATTCCATGGGTCTCAACTCTCCAGGTTTAAGGGATTCTTCCTTCAGCTAAAACATGCATGTGGAACCCAGAGTATGATCCACCGTGTGATCGGGAAACGTGTTCAAATGTGTCTCAGTTTTCGTCCCCTGGTACTCGGGTGCAACATTCCAGACGCTTTACTAACACTCTCCCCACTTGGAGAGTCAGTGCCTTTAACCTCCTGTTTGGCCCAGTTTGCAATTTCTGCGGAAAATGAACAGGAATAGGGAGAACCAATGAGAGACTAGCTGGAGGTGTCTGGACGGGCAAATTTAACTCTCATTTCCCACCAGGAAGAGGAATTAACCAAAGGCTCTGCGTGCCATGCCGGAACCACAGTAGGGCCTTAAGCAATCCTGCGGTGTTGCGGGCAGCTCACAAGAAATCGAGTTGAAGAAAGGAGCTCAGGGGCACTGTCATTCACAAACCTGCAGAGTTATAAATGACAGCTATCGTCCAAAAATATATTGAAGTAAGGCTGCCAAGAGGACTTGAAAGCGGGGCAGAATGGCAGGAAACCGATTTCAGGAGGTAGACTGGAATTGCATGTAAAGCATAGGAAAAGAGGCAGAACGTCCACAATGATGCACTTGGCCAAAAAGGGCGTATGCGTTTTTTCCTGAATATATTCAGGAAAAAACGCATACGCCCTTTTTGGTCAACCAAGCAAGCTTACAAAGGAAATCTGCACGAAAATGAAGTCTCACTGCCCCCCCGGTCAAAAGGGCCATCTGAAAAAAGTGTAAAATCCAGAAAGGCAGGACAGGCCATGGAGAACTGGGAGCCTTGTTATGCTGATGGGCGGGATGTAAATTGCCAACAGCCACTCTGGAGAAGTGTATGGTGTTTCCTGAAACATCTAAAAAACAAAGCAACAGAGCCTAGGGCACTTCCACTTATGGTCCTATAGCTTAGGGAAATTAAAATCAAAAAGACACAGCCACCCCAAAGTTTGGGACGGCTCAGTTTACAAGAACCTCGTTTACGGTCCAAGTTCAATATCACAGAAAGCGAAAAATGGATAAAGAAGTTGTGGTACTTACGTACAATGCAATATCACTCAGCAATGAAATCTATGTCATCAGGCCCATAGCAGCATAATGAGTTGATTCAGGTACGATGATTCTAAGTAAAATAAGTCACACAAAAAAAGAAACATCATAAGATATCACTACTACACGGAATGTAAACTTGGCTACACAGGAACTGAATTACAAAACAGAACAGGGTCTCAAATGTAGAAAACCAACTTATGCTTCCTTAAGGGGAAAGGTGAGTTGGGGGGCTGCATAAAACCAGAGATTGAAATTAGCACAGATACCGTTCCATAAGCCAAATATGTAATAGACAAGAGCTACTCCTTGCTCAACGAAGTGGACCCAACACCCCATATTAAACGCGTAAGAATATACCTGACTAGTAAGAATCTTAAAACCTATGGATTTATATGTCTCCGAAAGAGAATCAAGCATGTGTATAGCGGCATAAACGCAGCAGTGATAGGATTGGTGAGGATAGGTGAGCAAATGCAGACCATTTGAAGTCATATTGCATGGTACCCATTCCATGGGTCTCAACTCTCCAGGTTTAAGGGATTCTTCCTTCAGCTAACACATGCATGTGGAACCCAGAGTATGATCCACCGTGTGATTGGGAAACGTGTTCAAATGTGTCTCAGTTTTCGTGTCCTGGTACTCGGGTGCAACATTCCAGACGCTTTACTAACACTCTCCCCACTTGGAGAGTCAGTGCCTTTAACCTCCTGTTTGTCCCAGTTTGCAATTTCTGCGGAAAATGAACAGGAATAGGGAGAACCAATGAGAGACTAGCTGGAGGTGTCTGAACGGGCAAATTTAACTCTCATTTCCCACCAGGAAGAGGAAATAACCAAAGCCTCAGCGGGCCATGCTGAAACCACACTAGGGCCTGAAGCTATCCTGCGGTGTTGCGGCCAGCTCACAAGAAAGCGAGTTGAAGAAAGGAGCTCAGGGGCACTGTCATTCAAAAACCTGCAGAGTTATAAATGACAGCTATCGTCAAAAAATATATTGAAGTAAGGCTGCCAAGAGGACTTGAAAGCGGGGCAGAATTGCAGGAAACCAATTTCAGGAGGTAGACTGGAATTGCATGTTAAGCATAGGAAAAGAGGCAGAACGTCCACAATGATGCACTTGGCCAAAAAGGGCGTATGCGTTTTTTCCTGAATATATTCAGGAAAAAACACATACGCCCTTTTTGGCCAACCAAGCAAGCTTGAAAAGGAAATCTGCACTACAATGAAGTCTCACTGCCCCCCGGTCAAAAGGGCCATCTGAAAAAAGTGTAAAATCCAGAAAGGCAGGAGAGGCCATGGAGAAATGGGAGCCTTGTTATGCTGATGGGCGGGATGTAAATTGCCAACAACCACTCTGGAGAAGTGTATGGTGTTTCCTGAAACATCCAAAAAACAAAGCAACAGAGCCTAGGGCACTTCCACTTATGGTCCTATAGCTTAGGGAAATTAATATCAAAAAGACACAGCCACCCCAAAGTTTGGGACGGTTCTGTTTACAAGAACCTCGTTTACGGTACAAGTTCAATATCGCAGAAAGCGAAAAATGGATAAAGAAGTTGTGGTACTTACGTACAATGCAATATCACTCAGCAATGAAATCTATGTCATCAGGCCCGTAGCAGCATAATGAGTGGATTCAGGTACGATGATACTAAGTGAAATAAGTCACAGAGAAAAACAAACATCATAAGATATCACTACTACACGGAATGTAAACTTGGCTACACAGGAACTGAATTACAAAACAGAACGGGGTCTCAAATGTAGAAAACCAACTTATGCTTGCTTAAGGGGAAAGGTGAGTTGGGGTGCTGCATAAAACCAGAGATTGAAATTAGCACAGATACCGTTCCATAAGCCAAATATGTAATAGACAAGAGCTACTCCTTGCTCAACGAAGTGGACTCAACACCCCATATTAAACGCCTAAAAATATACCTGATTAGTAAGAATCTTAAAACCTATGGATTTATATGTCTCCGAAAGAGAATCAAGCGTGTGTACAGTGGCATAAACGCAGCAGTGATAGGATTGGTGAGGATCGGTGAGCAAATGCAGACCCTTTGAAGTCATATTGCATGGTACCCATTCCATGGGTCTCAACTCTCCAGGTTTAAGGGATTCTTCCTTCAGCTAAAACATGCATGTGGAACCCAGAGTATGATCCACCGTGTGATCGGGAAACGTGTTCAAATGTGTCTCAGTATTCGTCCCCCGGTACTCGGGTGCAATATTCCAGACGCTTTACTAACACTCTCCCCACTTGGAGAGTCAGTGCCTTTAACCTCCTGTTTGTCCCAGTTTGCAATTTCTACGGAAAATGAACAGGAATAGGGAGAACCAATGAGAAACTAGCTGGAGGTGTCTGGATGCGCAAAGTTAACTCTCGTTCCCACCAGGAAGAGGAATTAACCAAAGGCTAAGCGTGCCGTGCCGGAACCACACTAGGGCCTGAAGCAATCCTGCGGTTTTGCGGCCAGCTCACAAGAAAGCGAGTTGAAGAAAGGAGCTCAGGGGCACTGTCATTCACAAACCTGCAGAGTTATAAATGACAGCTATCGTCCAAAAATATATTGAAGTAAGGCTGCCAAGAGGACTTGAAAGCGGGGCAGAATTGCAGGAAACCGATTTCAGGAGGTAGACTGGAATTGCATGTAAAGCATAGGAAAAGAGGCAGAACGTCCACAATGATGCACTTGGCCAAAAGGGGCGTATGCGTTTTTTCCTGAATATATTCAGGAAAAAACGCATACGCCCTTTTTGGCCAACCAAGCAAGCTTGCAAAGGAAATCTGCACTACAATGAAGTCTCACTGGCCCCCAGTCAAAAGGGCCATCTGATAAAAGTGTAAAATCCAGAAAGGCAGGACAGGCCATGGAGAAGTGAGAGCCTTGTTATGCTGATGGGCGGGATGTAAATTGCCAACAGCGACAATGGAGAAGTGTATGGTGTTTCCTGAAACATCTAAAAAACAAAGCAACAGAGCCTAGGGCACTTCCACTTATGGTCCTAAAGCTTAGGGAAATTAAAATCAAAAAGACACAGCCAACCCAAAGTTTGGGACGGCTCAGTTTACAAGAACCTCGTTTACGGTACAAGTTCAATATCACAGAAAGCGAAAAATGGATAAAGAAGTTGTGGTACTTACGTACAATGCAATATCACTCAGCAATGAAATCTATGTCATCAGGCCCGTAGCAGCATAATGAGTGGATTCAGGTACGATGATTCTAAGTGAAATAAGTCACAGAAAAAAAGAAACATCATAAGATATCACTACTACACGGAATGTAAACTTGGCTACACAGGAACTGAATTACAAAACAGAACAGGGTCTCAAATGTAGAAAACCAACTTATGCTTCCTTAAGGGGAAAGGTGAGTTGGGGTGCTGCATAAAACCAGAGATTGAAATTAGCACAGATACCGTTCCATAAGCCAAATATGTAATAGACAAGAGCTTCTCCTTGCTCAACGAAGTGGACTCAACACCACATATTAAACGCCTAAGAATATACCTGACTAGTAAGAATCTTAAAACCTATGGATTTATATGTCTCTGCAAGAGAATCAAGCGTGTGTACAGCGGCATAAATGCAGCAGTGATAGGATTGGTGAGGATCGGTGAGCAAATGCAGACCCTTTGAAGTCATATTGCATGGTACCCATTCCATGGGTCTCAACTCTCCAGGTTTAAGGGATTCTTCCTTCAGCTAAAACATGCATGTGGAACCCAGAGTATGATCCACCGTGTGATCGGGAAACGTGCTCAAATGTGTCTCAGTTTTCGTCCCCTGGTACTCGGGTGCAACATTCCAGACGCTTTACTAACACTCTCCCCACTTGGAGAGTCAGTGCCTTTAACCTCCTGTTTGTCCCAGTTTGCAATTTCTGCGGAAAATGAACAGGAATAGGGAGAACCAATGAGAGACTAGCTGGAGGTGTCTGGACGGGCAAATTTAACTCTCATTGCCCACCAGGAAGAGGAATTAACCAAAGGCTCAGCGTGCCATTCTGGAACCACACTAGGGCCTGAAGCAATGCTGCGGTGTTGCGGCCAGCTCACAAGAAAACAAGTTGAAGAAAGGAGCTCAGGGGCACTGTAATTCACAAACCTGCAGAGTTATAAATGACAGCTATCGTCCAAAAATATATTGAAGTAAGGCTGCCAAGCGGACTTGAAAGCGGGGCAGAATTGCAGGAAACCGATTTCAGGAGGTAGACTGGAATTGCATGTAAAGCAAAGCAAAAGAGGCAGAACGTCCACAATGATGCACTTGGCCAAAAAGGGCGTATGCGTTTTTTCCTGAATATATTCAGGAAAAAACGCATACGCCCTTTTTGGCCAACCAAGCAAGCTTGCAAAGGGAATCTGCACTACAATGAAGTCTCACTACCCCGCGGGCAAAAGGGCCATCTGAAAAAAGTGTAAAATCCAGCAAAGCAGGACAGGCCATGGAGAACTGGGAGCCTTGTTATGCTGATGGGCGGGATGTAAATTGCCAACAGCCACTCTGGAGAAGTGTATGGTGTTTCCTGAAACATCTAAAAAACAAAACAACAGAGCCTAGGGCACTTCCACTTATGGTCCTATAGCTTAGGGAAATTAAAATCAAAAAGACACAGCCACCCCAAAGTTTGGGACGGTTCTGTTTACAGGAACCTCGTTTACGGTACAAGTTCAATATCACAGAAAGTGAAAAATGGATAAAGAAGTTGTGGTACTTACCTACAATGCAATATCACTCAGCAATGAAATCTATGTCATCAGGCCCATAGCAGCATAATGAGTGGATTCAGGTACGATGATTCTAAGTGAAATAAGTCACACAGAAAAACAAACATCATAAGATATAACTACTACACGGAATGTAAACTTGGCTACACAGGAACTGAATTACAAAACAGAACAGGGTCTCAAATGTAGAAAACCAACTTATGCTTCCTTAAGGGGAAAGGTGAGTTGGGGTGCTGCATAAAACCAGACATTGAAATTAGCACAGATATCGTTCCATAAGCCAAATATGTAATA
Organism: Pseudorca crassidens; assembly: GCF_039906515.1. Lineage (NCBI taxonomy): Eukaryota > Metazoa > Chordata > Mammalia > Artiodactyla > Delphinidae > Pseudorca > Pseudorca crassidens. The sequence continues at coordinate 179,961 of NW_027136350.1, forward strand.
GAAAAGAGCTACACCTTGCTCAACGAAGTGGACTCAACACCCCATATTAAACGCCTAAGAATATACCTGACTAGTAAGAATCTTAAAACCTATGGATTTATATATCTCCGAAAGAGAATCAAGCGTGTGTATAGCGGCATAAACGCAGCAGTGATACGATTGATGAGGTTCGGTGAGCAAATGCAGACCCTTTGAAGTCATATTGCATGGTACCCATTCCATGGGTCTCAACTCTCCAGGTTTAAGGGATTCTTCCTTCAGCTAAAACATGCATGTGGAACCCAGAGTATGATCCACCGTATGATCGGGAAACGTGTTCAGATGTGACTCAGTTTTCGTCCCCCGGGACTCGGGTGCAACATTCCAGACGCTTTACTAACACTCTCCCCACTTGGAGAGTCAGTGCCTTTAACCTCCTGTTTGGCCCAGTTTGCAATTTCTGCGGAAAATGAACAGGAATAGGGAGAACCAATGAGAGACTAGCTGGAGGTGTCTGGACGGGCAAATTTAACTCTCATTTCCCGCAAGGAAGAGGAATTAACCAAAGGCTCAGCGTGCCATGCCGGAACAACACTATGGCCTGAAGCGATGCTGCGGTGTTGCGGCCAGCTCACAAGAAAACAAGTTGAAGAAAGGAGCTCAGGGGCACTGTAATTCACAAAACTTCAGAGTTATAAATGACAGCTATCGTCCAAAAATATATTGAAGTAAGGCTGCCAAGAGGACTTGAAAGCGGGGCAGAATTGCAGGAAACCGATTTCAGGAGGTAGACTGGAATTGCATGTAAAGCATAGGAAAAGAGGCAGAACGTCCACAATGATGCACTTGGCCAAAAAGGGCATATGCGTTTTTTCCTCAAGAAAAAAAGCCTACGCCCTTTTTGGCCAAGCAAGCAAGCTTGCAAAGGAAATCTGCACTACAATGAAGTCTCACTGCCCCCCGGTCAAAAGGGCCATCTGAGAAAAGTGTAAAATCCAGAAAGGCAGGACAGGCCATGGAGAACTGGGAGCCTTGTTATGCTGATGGGCGGGATGTAAATTGCCAACAGCCACTCTGGAGAAGTGTATGGTGTTTCCTGAAACATCTAAAAAACAAGGAAACAGAGCCTAGGGCACTTCCACTTATGGTCCTATAGCTTAGGGAAATTAAAATCTAAAACACACAGCCACCCCAAAGTTTGGGACGGCTCTATTTACAAGAACCTTGTTTACGGTACAAATTCAATATCACAGAAAGCGAAAAATGGATAAAGAACTTGTGGTACTTACGTACAATGCAATATCACTCAGCAATGAAATCTATGTCATCAGGCCCGTAGCAGCATAATGAGTGGATTCAGGTACGATGATTCTAAGTGAAATAAGTCACACAGAAAAAGAAACATCATAAGATATCACTACTACACGGAATGTAAACTTGGCTACACAGGAACTGAATTACAAAACAGAACAGGGTCTCAAATGTAGAAAACCAACTTATGCTTGCTTAAGGGGAAAGGTGAGTTGGGGGGCTGCATAAAACCAGAGATTGAAATTAGCACAGATACCGTTCCATAAGCCAAATATGTCATAGACAAGAGCTACTCCTTGCTCAACGAAGTGGACTCAACACCCCATATTAAACGTCTAAGAATATACCTGACTAGTAAGAATCTTAAAACCTATGGATTTATATGTCTCCGAAAGAGAATCAAGAACGTGTACAGCGGCATAAATGCAGCAGTGATAGCATTGGTAAGGTTCGGTGAGCAAATGCAGACCCTTTGAAGTCATATTGCATGGTACCCATTCCATGGGTCTCAACTCTCCAGGTTTAAGGGATTCTTCCTTCAGCTAAAACATGCATGTGGAACCCAGAGTATGATCCACCGTGTGATTGGGAAACGTGTTCAAATGTGACTCAGTTTTCGTCCCCCGGTACTCGGGTGCAACATTCCAGATGCTTTACTAACACTCTCCCCACTTGGAGAGTCAGTGCCTTTAACCTCCTGTTTGGCCCAGTTTGCAATTTCTGCGGAAAATGAACAGGAATAGGGAGAACCAATGAGAGACTAACTGGAGGTGTCTGGACGGGCAAATTTAACTCTCATTTCCCACCAGGAAGAGGAATTAACCAAAGGCTCAGCGTGCCATGCCGGAACCACAGTAGGGCCTGAAGCAATCCTGCGGTGTTGCGGCCAGCTCACAAGAAAGCGAGTTGAAGAAAGGAGCTCAGGGGCACTGTCATTCACAGACATGCAGAGTTATAAATGACAGCTATCGTCCAAAAAGATATTGAAGTAAGGCTGCCAAGAGGACTTGAAAGCGGGGCAGAATTGCAGGAAACCGATTTCAGGAGGTAGACTGGAATTGCATGTAAAGCATAGGAAAAGAGGCAGAACGTCCACAATGATGCACTTGGCCAAAAAGGGCGTATGCGTTTTTTCCTGAATATATTCAGGGAAAAACGCATACGCCCTTTTTGGCCAACCAAGCAAGCTTGCAAAGGAAATCTGCACTACAATGAAGTCTCACTGCCCCCCGGTCAAAAGGGCCATCTGAAAAAAGTGTAAAATCCAGCAAAGCAGGACAGGCCATGGAGAACTGGGAGCCTTGTTATGCTGATGGGCGGGATGTAAATTGCCAACAGCCACTCTGGAGAAGTGTATGGTGTTTCCTGAAACATCTAAAAAACAAAACAACAGAGCCTAGGGCACTTCCACTTATGGTCCTATAGCTTAGGGAAATTAAAATCAAAAAGACACAGCCACCCAAAGTTTGGGACGGTTCTGTTTACAGGAACCTCGTTTACGGTACAAGTTCAATATCACAGAAAGTGAAAAATGGATAAAGAAGTTGTGGTACTTACCTACAATGCAATATCACTCAGCAATGAAATCTATGTCATCAGGCCCATAGCAGCATAATGAGTGGATTCAGGTACGATGATTCTAAGTGAAATAAGTCACACAGAAAAACAAACATCATAAGATATAACTACTACACGGAATGTAAACTTGGCTACACAGGAACTGAATTACAAAACAGAACAGGGTCTCAAATGTAGAAAACCAACTTATGCTTGCTTAAGGTGAAAGGTGAGTTGGGGTGCTGCATAAAACCAGACATTGAAATTAGCACAGATATCGTTCCATAAGCCAAATATGTAATAGAAAAGAGCTACACCTTGCTCAACAAAGTGGACTCAACACCCCATATTAAACGCCTAAGAATATACCTGACTAGTAAGAATCTTAAAACCTATGGATTTATATATCTCCGAAAGAGAATCAAGCGTGTGTATAGCGGCATAAACGCAGCAGTGATACGATTGATGAGGTTCGGTGAGCAAATGCAGACCCTTTGAAGTCATATTGCATGGTACCCATTCCATGGGTCTCAACTCTCCAGGTTTAAGGGATTCTTCCTTCAGCTAAAACATGCATGTGGAACCCAGAGTATGATCCACCGTGTGATCGGGAAACGTGTTCAAATGTGTCAGTTTTCGTCCCCTGGTACTCGGGTGCAACATTCCAGACGCTTTACTAACACTCTCCCCACTTGGAGAGTCAGTGCCTTTAACCTCCTGTTTGGCCCAGTTTGCAATTTCTGCGGAAAATGAACAGGAATAGGGAGAACCAATGAGAGACTAGCTGGAGGTGTCTGGACGGGCAAATTTAACTCTCATTTCCCGCAAGGAAGAGGAATTAACCAAAGGCTCAGCGTGCCATGCCGGAACAACACTATGGCCTGAAGCGATGCTGCGGGGTTGCGGCCAGCTCACAAGAAAACAAGTTGAAGAAAGGAGCTCAGGGGCACTGTAATTCACAAAACTGCAGAGTTATAAATGACAGCTATCGTCCAAAAATATATTGAAGTAAGGCTGCCAAGAGGACTTGAAAGCGGGGCAGAATTGCAGGAAACCGATTTCAGGAGGTAGACTGGAATTGCATGTAAAGCATAGGAAAAGAGGCAGAACGTCCACAATGATGCACTTGGCCAAAAAGGGCATATGCGTTTTTTCCTCAAGAAAAAAAGCCTACGCCCTTTTTGGCCAAGCAAGCAAGCTTGCAAAGGAAATCTGCACTACAATGAAGTCTCACTGCCCCCCGGTCAAAAGGGCCATCTGAGAAAAGTGTAAAATCCAGAAAGGCAGGACAGGCCATGGAGAACTGGGAGCCTTGTTATGCTGATGGGCGGGATGTAAATTGCCAACAGCCACTCTGGAGAAGTGTATGGTGTTTCCTGAAACATCTAAAAAACAAGGCAACAGAGCCTAGGGCACTTCCACTTATGGTCCTATAGCTTAGGGAAATTAAAATCTAAAACACACAGCCACCCCAAAGTTTGGGACGGCTCTGTTTACAAGAACCTTGTTTACGGTACAAATTCAATATCACAGAAAGCGAAAAATGGATAAAGAACTTGTGGTACTTACGTACAATGCAATATCACTCAGCAATGATATCTATGTCATCAGGCCCGTAGCAGCATAATGAGTGGATTCAGGTACGATGATTCTAAGTGAAATAAGTCACACAGAAAAAGAAACATCATAAGATATCACTACTACACGGAATGTAAACTTGGCTACACAGGAACTGAATTACAAAACAGAACAGGGTCTCAAATGTAGAAAACCAACTTATGCTTGCTTAAGGGGAAACGTGAGTTGGGGGGCTGCATAAAACCAGAGATTGAAATTAGAACAGATACCGTTCCATAAGCCAAATATGTCATAGACAAGAGCTACTCCTTGCTCAACGAAGTGGACTCAACACCCCATATTAAACGTCTAAGAATATACCTGACTAGTAAGAATCTTAAAACCTATGGATTTATATGTCTCCGAAAGAGAATCAAGAATGTGTACAGCGGCATAAATGCAGCAGTGATAGGATTGGTAAGGTTCGGTGAGCAAATGCAGACCCTTTGAAGTCATATTGCATGGTACCCATTCCATGGGTCTCAACTCTCCAGGTTTAAGGGATTCTTCCTTCAGCTAAAACATGCATGTGGAACCCAGAGTATGATCCACCGTGTGATTGGGAAACGTGTTCAAATGTGTCTCAGTTTTCGTCCCCTGGTACTCGGGTACAACATTCTAGACGCTTTACTAACACTCTCCCCACTTGGAGAGTCAGTGCCTTTAACCTCCTGTTTGGCCCAGTTTGCAATTTCTGCGGAAAATGAACAGGAATAGGGAGAACCAATGAGAGACTAGCTGGAGGTGTCTGGACGGGCAAATTTAACTCTCATTTCCCACCAGGAATAGGAATTAACCAAAGGCTCAGCGTGCCATGCCGGAACCACAGTAGGGCCTGAAGCAATCCTGCGGTGTTGCGGCCAGCTCACAAGAAAGCGAGTTGAAGAAAGGAGCTCAGGGGCACTGTCATTCACAAACCTGCAGAGTTATAAATGACAGCTATCGTCCAAAAAGATATTGAAGTAAGGCTGCCAAGAGGACTTGAAAGCGGGGCAGAATTGCAGGAAACCGATTTCAGGAGGTAGACTGGAATTGCATGTAAAGCATAGGAAAAGAGGCAGAACGTCCACAATGATGCACTTGGCCAAAAAGGGCGTATGCGTTTTTTCCTGAATATATTCAGGAAAAAACGCATACGCCCTTTTTGGTCAACCAAGCAAGCTTACAAAGGAAATCTGCACTAAAATGAAGTCTCACTGCCCCCCGGTCAAAAGGGCCATCTGAAAAAATTGTAAAATCCAGAAAGGCAGGACAGGCCATGGAGAACTGGGAGCCTTGTTATGCTGATGGGCGGGATGTAAATTGCCAACAGCCACTCTGGAGAAGTGTATGGTGTTTCCTGAAACATCTACAAAACAAAGCAACAGAGCCTAGGGCACTTCCACTTATGGTCCTATAGCTTAGGGAACTTAAAATCAAAAAGACACAGCCAACCCAAATTTGGGACGGCTCTGTTTACAAGAACCTCGTTTACGGTACAAGTTCAATATCGCAGAAAGCGAAAAATGGATAAAGAAGTTGTGGTACTTACGTACAATGCAATATCACTCAGCAATGAAATCTATGTCATCAGGCCCGTAACAGCATAATGAGTGGATTCAGGTACGATGATTCTAAGTGAAATAAGTCACACAGAAAAAGAAACTTCATAAGATATCACTACTACACGGAATGTAAACTTGGCTACACAGGAACTGAATTACAAAACAGAACAGGGTCTCAAATGTAGAAAACCAACTTATGCTTGCTTAAGGGGAAAGGTGAGTTGGGGTGCTGCATAAAACCAGAGATTGAAATTAGCACAGATACCGTTCCATAAGCCAAATATGTAATAGACAAGAGCTTCTCCTTGCTCAACAAAGTGGACTCAACACCACATATTAAACGCCTAAGAATATAACTAACTAGTAAGAATCTTAAAACCTATGGATTTATATGTCTCTGCAAGAGAATCAAGCGTGTTTACAGCGGCATAAATGCAGCAGTGATAGGATTGGTGAGGATCGGTGAGCAAATGCAGACCCTTTGAAGTCATATTGCATGGTACCCATTCCATGGGTCTCAACTCTCCAGGTTTAAGGGATTCTTCCTTCAGCTAAAACATGCATGTGGAACCCAGAGTATGATCCACCATGTGATCGGGAAATGTGTTCAAATGTGTCTCAGTTTTCACCCCCGGTACTCGGGTGCAACATTCCAGACGCTTTACTAACACTCTCCCCACTTGGAGAGTCAGTGCCTTTAACCTCCTGTTTGGCCCAGTTTGCAATTTCTGCGGAAAATGAACAGGAATAGGGAGAACCAAGAGAGACTAGCTGGAGGTGTCTGGACGGGGAAATTTAACTCTCATTACCCACCAGGAAGAGGAATTAACCAAAGGCTCAGCGTGCCGTGCCGGAACCACACTAGGGCCTGAAGCAATCCTACGGTGTTGCGGCCAGCTCACAAGAACGCGAGTTGAAGAAAGGAGCTGAGGGGCACTGTCATTCACAGACATGCAGAGTTATAAATGACAGCTATCATCCAAAAATATATTGAAGTAAGGCTGCCAAGAGGACTTGAAGGCGGGGCAGAATTGCAGGAAACCGATTTCAGGAGGTAGACTGGAATTGCATGTAAAGCATAGGAAAAGAGGCAGAACGTCCACAATGATGCACTTGGCCAAAAAGGGCGTATGCGTTTTTTCCTGAATATATTCAGGGAAAAACGCATACGCCCTTTTTGGCCAACCAAGCAAGCTTGCAAAGGAAATCTGCACTACAATGAAGTCTCACTGCCCCCCGGTCAAAAGGGCCATCTGAAAAAAGTGTAAAATCCAGCAAAGCAGGACAGGCCATGGAGAACTGGGAGCCTTGTTATGCTGATGGGCGGGATGTAAATTGCCAACAGCCACTCTGGAGAAGTGTATGGTGTTTCCTGAAACATCTAAAAAACAAAGCAACAGAGCCTAGGGCACTTCCACTTATGGTCCTATAGCTTAGGGAAATTAAAATCAAAAAGACTCAGCCACCCCAAAGTTAGGGACAGCTCTGTTTACAAGAACCTCATTTATGGTCCAAGTTCAATATCACAGAAAGCGAAAAATGGATAAAGAAGTTGTGGTACTTACGTACAATGCAATATCACTCAGCAATGAAATCTATGTCATCAGGCCCGTAGCAGCATAATGAGTGGATTCAGGTACGATGATTCTAAGTGAAATAAGTCACACAGAAAAACAAACATCATAACATATCACTACTACAAGGAATGTAAACTTGGCTACACAGGAAATGAATTACAAAACAGAACAGGGTCTCAAATGTAGAAAACCAACTTATGCTTGCTTAAGGCGAAAGGTGAGTTGGGGTGCTGCATAAAACCAGAGATTGAAATTAGCACAGATACCGTTCCATAAGCCAAATATTTAATAGACAAGAGCTACTCCTTGCTCAACGAAGTGGACTCTACACCCCATATTAAACGCGTAAGAATATATCTGACTAGAAAGAATCTTAAAACCTATGGATTTATATGTCTCCGAAAGAGAATCAAGCGTGTGTACAGTGTCATAAACGCAGCAGTGATAGGATTGGTGAGGTTCGGTGAGCAAATGCAGAACCTTTGAAGTCATATTGCATGGTACCCATTCCATGGGTCTCAACTCTCCAGGTTTAAGGGATTCTTCCTTCAGCTAAAACATGCATGTGGAACCCAGAGTATGATCCACCGTGTGATCGGGAAACGTGTTTAATTGTGTCAGTTTTCATCCCCTGGTACTCGGGTGCAACATTCCAGACGCTTTACTAACACTCTCCCCACTTGGAGAGTCAGTGCCTTTAACCTCTTGTTTGGCCCAGTTTGCAATTTCTGCGGAAAATGAACAGGAATAGGGAGAACCAATGAGAGACTAGCTGGAGGTGTCTGGACGGGCAAATTTAACTCTCATTTCCCACCAGGAAGAGGAATTAACCAAAGGCTCAGCATGTAATGCCGGAACCACACTAGGGCCTGAAGCAATGCTGCGGTGTTGCGGCCAGCTCACAAGAAAGCGAGTTGAAGAAAGGAGCTCAGGGGCACTGTCATTCACAAACCTGCAGAGTTAGAAATGACAGCTATCGTCCAAAAATATATGGAAGTAAGGCTGCCAAGAGGACTTGAACGCTGGGCAGAATTGCAGGAAACCGATTTCAGGAGGCAGACTCGAATTGCATGTAAAGCAAAGGAAAAGAGGCAGAACGTCCACAATGATGCACTTGGCCAAAAAGGGCGTATGCGTTTTTTCCTGAATATATTCAGGAAAAAACGCATACGCCCTTTTTGGCCAACCAAGCAAGCTTGCAAAGGAAATCTGCACTACAATGAAGTCTCACTGCCCCCCGGTCAAAAGGGGCATCTGAAAAAAGTGTAAAATCCAGAAAGTCAGGACAGGCCATGGAGAACTGGGAGCCTTGTTATGCTGATGGGCGGGATGTAAATTGCCAACAGCCACTCTGCAGAAGTGTATGGTGTTTCCTGAAACATCTAAAAAACAAAGCAACAGAGCCTAGGGCTCTTCCACTTATGGTCCTATAGCTTAGGGAAATTAAAATCAAAAAGACACAGCCACCCCAAAGTTTGGGAAGGCTCTGTTTACAAGAACCTCGTTTACAGTACAAGTTCAAAATCACAGAAAGTGAAAAATGGATAAAGAAGTTGTGGTACTTACGTACAATGCAATATCACTCAGCAATGAAATCTATGTCATCAGGCCCATAGCAGCATAATGAGTGGATTCAGGTACGATGATTCTAAGTGAAATAAGTCACACAGAAAAAGAAACATCATAAGATATCTCTACCACATGGAATGTAAACTTGGCTACACAGGAACTGAATTACAAAACAGAACAGGGTCTCAAATGTAGAAAACCGACTTATGCTTGCTTAAGGGGAAAGGTGAGTTGGGGTGCTGCATAAAACCAGAGATTGAAATTAGCACAGATACCGTTCCATAAGCCAAATATGTAATAGACAAGAGCTACTCCTTGCTCAATGAAGTGGACTCTACACCCCATATTAAACGCCTAAGAATATACCTGACTAGTAATAATCTTAAAACCTATGGATTTATATGTCTTCGAAAGAGAATCAAGCGTGTGTACAGTGGCATAAATGCAGCAGTGATAGGATTGGTGAGGTTCGGTGAGCAAATGCAGACCCTTTGAAGTCATATTGCATGGTACCCATTGCAGGGGTCTCAACTCTCCAGGTTTAAGGGATTCTTCCTTCAGCTAAAACATGCATGTGGAACCCAGAGTATGATCCACCATGTGATCGGGAAACGTGTTCAAATGTGTCCCAGTTTTCGTCCCCTGGTACTCGGGTGCAACATTCCAGACGCTTTACTAACACTCTCCCCACTTGGAGACTCAGTGCCTTTAACCTCCTGTTTGGCCCAGTTTGCAATTTCTGCGGAAAATGAACAGGAATAGGGAGAACCAATGAGAGACTAGCTGGAGGTGTCTGGACGGGCAAATTTAACTATCATTTCCCACCAGGAAGAGGAATTAAACAAAGGCTCAGCGTGCCATGCCGGAACCACACTAGGGCCTGAAGCAATCCTGCGGTGTTGCGGCCAGCTCACAAGAAAGCGAGTTGAAGAAAGGAGCTCAGGGGCACTGTCATTCACATACCTGCAGAGTTATAAATGATAGCTATCGTCCAAAAATATATTGAAGTAAGGCTGCCAAGAGGACTTGAAAGCGGGGCAGAATTGCAGGAAACCGATTTCAGGAGGTAGACTGGAATTGCATGTAAAGCATAGGAAAAGAGGCAGAACGTCCACAATGATGCACTTGGCCAAAAAGGGCGTATGCGTTTTTTCCTTAATATATTCAGGAAAAAACGCATACGCCCTTTTTGGCCAACCAAGCAAGCTTGCAAAGGAAATCTGCACTACAATGAAGTCTCACTGCCCCCGGGTCAAAAGGGCCATCTGAAAAAAGTGTAAAATCCAGAAAGGCAGGACAGGCCATGGAGAACTGGGAGCCTTGTTATGCTGATGGGCGGGATGTAAATTGCCAACAGCCACTCTGGAGAAGTGTATGGTGTTTCCTGAAACATCTACAAAACAAAGCAACAGAGCCTAGGGCACTTCCACTTATGGTCCTATAGCTTAGGGAAATTAAAATCAAAAAGACACAGCCACCCCAAAGTTTGGGAAGGCTCTGTTTACAAGAACCTCGTTTACAGTATAAGTTCAAAATCACAGAAAGTGAAAAATGGATAAAGAAGTTGTGGTACTTACGTACAATGAAATATCACTCAGCAATGAAATCTATGTCATCAGGCCCGTAGCAGCATAATGAGTGGATTCAGGTACGATGATTCTAAGTGAAATAAGTCACACAGAAAAAGAAACATCATAAGATATCTCTACCACATGGAATGTAAACTTGGCTACACAGGAACTGAATTACAAAACAGAACAGGGTCTCAAATGTAGAAAACCGACTTATGCTTGCTTAAGGGGAAAGGTGAGTTGGGGTGCTGCATAAAACCAGAGATTGAAATTAGCACAGATACCGTTCCATAAGCCAAATATGTAATAGACAAGAGCTACTCCTTGCTCAACGAAGTGGACTCTACACCCCATATTAAACGCCTAAGAATATACCTGACTAGTAAGAATCTTAAAACCTATGGATTTATATGTCTCAGAAAGAGAATCAAGCGTGTGTACAGTGGCATAAATGCAGCAGTGATAGGATTGGTGAGGTTCGGTGAGCAAATGCAGACCCTTTGAAGTCATATTGCATGGTACCCATTGCAGGGGTCTCAACTCTCCAGGTTTAAGGGATTCTTCCTTCAGCTAAAACATGCATGTGGAACCCAGAGTATGATCCACCATGTGATTGGGAAACGTGTTCAAATGTGTCTCAGTTTTCGTCCCCTGGTACTCGGGTGCAACATTCCAGACGCTTTACTAACACTCTCCCCAATTGGAGAGTCAGTGCCTTTAACCTCCTGTTTGGCCCAGTTTGCAATTTCTGCGGAAAATGAACAGGAATAGGGAGAACCAATCAGAGACTAGCTGGAGGTGTCTGGACGGGCAAATTTAACTCTCATTTCCCACCAGGAAGAGGAATTAAACAAAGGCTCAGCGTGCCATGCCGGAACCACACTAGGGCCTGAAGCAATCCTGCGGTGTTGCGGCCAGCTCACAAGAAAGCGAGTTGAAGAAAGGAGCTCAGGGGCACTGTCATTCACATACCTGCAGAGTTATAAATGATAGCTATCGTCCAAAAATATATTGAAGTAAGGCTGCCAAGAGGACTTGAAAGCGGGGCAGAATTGCAGGAAACCGATTTCAGGAGGTAGACTGGAATTGCATGTAAAGCATAGGAAAAGAGGCAGAACGTCCACAATGATGCACTTGGCCAAAAAGGGCGTATGCGTTTTTTCCTGAATATATTCAGGAAAAAACGCATACGCCCTTTTTGGCCAACCAAGCAAGCTTGCAAAGAAATCTGCACTACAATGAAGTCTCACTGCTCCCCGGTCAAAAGGGCCATCTGAAAAAAGTGTAAAATCCAGAAAGGCAGGACAGGCCATGGAGAACTGGGAGCCTTGTTATGCAGATGGGTGGGATGTAAATTGCCAACAGCCACTCTGGAGAAATGTATGGTGTTTCCTGAAACATCTACAAAACAAAGCAACAGAGCCTAGGGCACTTCCACTTATGGTCCTATAGCTTAGGGAAATTAAAATCAAAAAGTCTCAGCCACCCCAAAGTTAGAGACAGCTCTGTTTACAAGAACCTCATTTATGGTCCAAGTTCAATATCACAGAAAGCGAAAAATGGATAAAGAAGTTGTGGTACTTACGTACAATGCAATATCACTCAGCAATGAAATCTATGTCATCAGGCCCGTAACAGCATAATGAGTGGATTCAGGTACGATGATTCTAAGTGAAATAAGTCACACAGAAAAACAAACATCATAAGATATCACTACTACAAGGAATGTAAACTTGGCTACACAGGAACTGAATTACAAAACAGAACAGGGTCTCAAATGTAGAAAACCAACTTATGCTTGCTTAAGGCGAAAGGTGAGTTGGGGTGCTGCATAAAACCAGAGATTGAAATTAGAACAGATACCGTTCCATAAGCCAAATATTTAATAGACAAGAGCTACTCCTTGCTCAACGAAGTGGACTCTACACCCCATATTAAATGCGTAAGAATATACCTGACTAGAAAGAATCTTAAAACTTATGGATTTATATGTCTCCGAAAGAGAATCAAGCGTGTGTACAGTGTCATAAACGCAGCAGTGATAGGATTGGTGAGGTTCGGTGGACAAATGCAGACCCTTTGAAGTCATATTGCATGGTACCCATTCCATGGGTCTCAACTCTCCAGGTTTAAGGGATTCTTCCTTCAGCTAAAACATGCATGTGGAACCCAGAGTATGATCCACCGTGTGATCGGGAAACGTGTTTAATTGTGTCAGTTTTCATCCCCCGGGACTCGGGTGCAACATTCCAGATGCTTTACTAACACTCTCCCCACTTGGAGAGTCAGTGCCTTTAACCTCTTGTTTGGCCCAGATTGCAATTTCTGCGGAAAATGAACAGGAATAGGGAGAACCAATGAGAGACTAGCTGGAGGTGTCTGGACGGGCAAATTTAACTCTCATTTCCCACCAGGAAGAGGAATTAACCAAAGGCTCAGTGTGCCATGCCGGAACCACACTAGGGCCTGACGCAATGCTGCGGTGTTGCGGCCAGCTCACAAGAAAGCGAGTTGAAGAAAGGAGCTCAGGGGCACTGTCATTCACATACCTGCAGAGTTATAAATGACAGCTATCGTCCAAAAATATATTGAAGTAAGGCTGCCAAGAGGACTTGAAAGCGGGGCAGAATTGCAGGAAACCGATTTCAGGAGGTAGACTGGAATTGCATGTAAAGCATAGGAAAAGAGGCAGAACGTCCACAATGATGCACTTGGCCAAAAAGGGCGTATGCGTTTTTTCCTGAATATATTCAGGAATAAACGCATACGCCCTTTTTGGCCAACCAAGCAAGCTTGCAAAGGAAATCTGCACTACAATGAAGTCTCACTGCCCCCCGGTCAAAAGGGCCATCTGAAAAAAGTGTAAAATCCAGAAAGGCAGGACAGGCCATGGAGAACTGGGAGCCTTGTTATGCTGATGGGCGGGATGTAAATTGCCAACACTCACTCTGGAGAAGTGTATGGTGTTTCCTGAAACATCTAAAAAACAAGGCAACAGAGCCTAGGGCACTTCCACTTATGGTCCTATAGCTTAGGGAAATTAAAATCTAAAACACAAAACCACCGCAATCTTTGGGACAGCTCTGTTTACAAGAACCTCGTTTACGGTACAAGTTCAATATCGCAGAAAGCGAAAAACGGATAAAGAAGTTGTGGTACTTACGTACAATGCAATATCACTCAGCAATGAAATCTATGTCATCAGGCCCATAGCAGCATAATGAGTGGATTCAGATACGATGATTCTAAGTGAAATAAGTCACACAGAAAAAGAAACATCATAAGATATCTCTACCACATGGAATGTAAACTTGGCTACACAGGAACTGAATTACAAAACAGAACAGGGTCTCAAATGTAGAAAACCGACTTATGCTTGCTTAAGGGGAAAGGTGAGTTGGGGTGCTGCATAAAACCAGAGATTGAAATTAGCACAGATACCGTTCCATAAGCCAAATATGTAATAGACAAGAGCTACTCCTTGCTCAACGAAGTGGACTCTACACCCCATATTAAACGCCTAAGAATATACCTGACTAGTAAGAATCTTAAAACCTATGGATTTATATGTCTCAGAAAGAGAATCAAGCGTGTGTACAGTGGCATAAATGCAGCAGTGATAGGATTGGTGAGGTTCGGTGAGCAAATGCAGACCCTTTGAAGTCATATTGCATGGTACCCATTGCAGGGGTCTCAACTCTCCAGGTTTAAGGGATTCTTCCTTCAGCTAAAACATGCATGTAGAACCCAGAGTATGATCCACCATGTGATCGGGAAACGTGTTCAAATGTGTCTCAGTTTTCGTCCCCTGGTACTCGGGTGCAACATTCCAGACGCTTTACTAACACTCTCCCCACTTGGAGAGTCAGTGCCTTTAACCTCCTGTTTGGCCCAGTTTGCAATTTCTGCGGAAAATGAACAGGAATAGGGAGAACCAATGAGAGACTAGCTGGAGGTGTCTGGACGGGCAAATTTAACTCTCATAACCCACCAGGAAGAGGAATTAAACAAAGGCTCAGCGTGCCATGCCGGAACCACACTAGGGCCTGAAGCAATCCTGCGGTGTTGCGGCCAGCTCACAAGAAAGCGAGTTGAAGAAAGGAGCTCAGGGACACTGTCATTCACATACCTGCAGAGTTATAAATGATAGCTATCGTCCAAAAATATATTGAAGTAAGGCTGCCAAGAGGACTTGAAAGCGGGGCAGAATTGCAGGAAACCGATTTCAGGAGGTAGACTGGAATTGCATGTAAAGCATAGGAAAAGAGGCAGAACGTCCACAATGATGCACTTGGCCAAAAAGGGCGTATGCGTTTTTTCCTGAATATATTCCGGAAAAAACGCATACGCACTTTTTGGCCAACCAAGCAAGCTTGCAAAGGAAATCTGCACTACAATGAAGTCTCACTGCTCCCTGGTCAAAAGGGCCATCTGAAAAAAGTGTAAAATCCAGAAAGGCAGGACAGGCCATGGAGAACTGGGAGCCTTGTTATGCTGATGGGCGGGATGTAAATTGCCAACAGCCACTCTGGAGAAGTGTATGGTGTTTCCTGAAACATCTAAAAAACAAAGCAACAGAGCCTAGGGCACTTCCACTTATGGTCCTATAGCTTAGGGAAATTAAAATCAAAAAGACTCAGCCACCCCAAAGTTAGGGACAGCTCTGTTTACAAGAACCTCATTTATGGTCCAAGTTCAATATCACAGAAAGCGAAAAATGGATAAAGAATTTGTGGTACTTACGTACAATGCAATATCACTCAGCAATGAAATCTATGTCATCAGGCCCGTAGCAGCATAATGAGTGGATTCAGGTACGATAATTCTAAGTGAAATAAGTCACACAGAAAAACAAACATCATAAGATATCACTACTACAAGGAATGTAAACTTGGCTACACAGGAACTGAATTACAAAACAGAACAGGGTCTCAAATGTAGAAAACCAACTTGTGCTTGCTTAAGGCGAAAGGTGAGTTGGGGTGCTGCATAAAACCAGAGATTGAAATTAGCACAGATACCGTTCCATAAGCCAAATATTTAATAGACAAGAGCTACTCCTTGCTCAACGAAGTGGACTCAACACCCCATATTAAACACGTAAGAATATATCTGACTAGAAAGAATCTTAAAACCTATGGATTTATATGTCTCCGAAAGAGAATCAAGCGTGTGTACAGTGTCATAAACGCAGCAGTGATAGGATTGGTGAGGTTCGGTGAGCAAATGCAGAACCTTTGAAGTCATATTGCATGGTACCCTTTCCATGGGTCTCAACTCTCCAGGTTTAAGGGATTCTTCCTTCAGCTAAAACATGCATGTGGAACCCAGAGTATGATCCACCGTGTGATCGGGAAACGTGTTTAATTGTTTCAGTTTTCATCCCCTGGTACTCGGGTGCAACATTCCAGACGCTTTACTAACACTCTCCCCACTTGGAGAGTCAGTGCCTTTAACCTCTTGTTTGGCCCAGTTTGCAATTTCTGCGGAAAATGAACAGGAATAGGGAGAACCAATGAGAGACTAGCTGGAGGTGTCTGGACGGGCAAATTTAACTCTCATTTCCCACCAGGAAGAGGAATTAACCAAAGGCTCAGCATGTCATTCCGGAACCACACTAGGGCCTGAAGCAATGCTGCGGTGTTGCGGCCAGCTCACAAGAAAGCGAGTTGAAGAAAGGAGCTCAGGGGCACTGTCATTCACAAACCTGCAGAGTTATAAATGACAGCTATCGTCCAAAAATATATTGAAGTAAGGCTGCCAAGAGGACTTGAACGCTGGGCAGAATTGCAGGAAACCGATTTCAGGAGGTAGACTGGAATTGCATGTAAAGCAAAGGAAAAGAGGCAGAACGTCCACAATGATGCACTTGGCCAAAAAGGGCGTATGCGTTTTTTCCTGAATATATTCAGGAAAAAACGGATACGCCCTTTTTGGCCAACCAAGCAAGCTTGAAAAGGAAATCTGCACTACAATGAAGTCTCACTGCCCCCCGGTCAAAAGGGCCATCTGAAAAAAGTGTAAAATCCAGAAAGGCAGGACAGGCCATGGAGAACTGGGAGCCTTGTTATGCTGATGGGCGGGATGTAAATTGCCAACAGCCACTCTGGAGAAGTGTATGGTGTTTCCTGAAACATCTAAAAAACAAAGCAACAGAGCCTAGGGCACTTCCACTTATGGTCCTATAGCTTAGGGAAATTAAAATCAAAAAGACACAGCCACCCCAAAGTTTGGGAAGGCTCTGTTTAAAAGAACCTCGTTTACAGTACAAGTTCAAAATCACAGAAAGTGAAAAATGGATAAAGAAGTTGTGGTACTTACGTACAATGCAATATCACTCAGCAATGAAATCTATGTCATCAGGCCCATAGCAGCATAATGAGTGGATTCAGGTACGATGATTGTAAGAGAAATAAGTCACACAGAAAAAGAAACATCATAAGATATCTCTACCACATGGAATGTAAACTTGGCTACACAGGAACTGAATTACAAAACAGAACAGGGTCTCAAATGTAGAAAACCGACTTATGCTTGCTTAAGGGGAAAGGTGAGTTGGGGTGCTGCATAAAACCAGAGATTGAAATTAGCACAGATACCGTTCCATAAGCCAAATATGTAATAGACAAGAGCTACTCCTTGCTCAACGAAGTGGACTCTACACCCCATATTAAACGCCTAAGAATATACCTGACTAGTAAGAATCTTAAAACCTATGGATTTATATGTCTCCGAAAGAGAATCAAGCGTGTGTACAGTGGCATAAATGCAGCAGTGATAGGATTGGTGAGGTTCGGTGAGCAAATGCAGACCCTTTGAAGTCATATTGCATGGTACCCATTGCAGGGGTCTCAACTCTCCAGGTTTAAGGGATTCTTCCTTCAGCTAAAACATGCATGTGGAACCCAGAGTATGATCCACCATGTGATCGGGAAACGTGTTCAAATGTGTCTCAGTTTTCGTCCCCTGGTACTCGGGTGCAACATTCCAGACGCTTTACTAACACTCTCCCCACTTGGAGAGTCAGTGCCTTTAACCTCCTGTTTGGCCCAGTTTGCAATTTCTGCGGAAAATGAACAGGAATAGGGAGAACCAATGAGAGACTAGCTGGAGGTGTCTGTACGGGCAAATTTAACTCTCATTTCCCACCAGGAAGAGGAATTAAACAAAGGTTCAGCGTGCCATGCCGGAACCACACTAGGGCCTGAAGCAATCCTGCGGTGTTGCGGCCAGCTCACAAGAAAGCGAGTTGAAGAAAGGAGCTCAGGGACACTGTCATTCACATACCTGCAGAGTTATAAATGATAGCTATCGTCCAAAAATATATTGAAGTAAGGCTGCCAAGAGGACTTGAAAGCGGGGCAGAATTGCAGGAAACCGATTTCAGGAGGTAGACTGGAATTGCATGTAAAGCATAGGAAAAGAGGCAGAACGTCCACAATGATGCACTTGGCCAAAAAGGGCGTATGCGTTTTTTCTGAATATATTCCGGAAAAAACGCATACGCACTTTTTGGCCAACCAAGCAAGCTTGCAAAGGAAATCTGCACTACAATGAAGTCTCACTGCTCCCCGGTCAAAAGGGCCATCTGAAAAAAGTGTAAAATCCAGAAAGGCAGGACAGGCCATGGAGAACTGGGAGCCTTGTTATGCTGATGGGCGGGATGTAAATTGCCAACAGCCAATCTGGAGAAGTGTATGGTGTTTCCTGAAAGATCTAAAAAACAAAGCAACAGAGCCTAGGGCACTTCCACTTATGGTCCTATAGCTTAGGGAAATTAAAATCAAAAAGACTCAGCCACCCCAAAGTTAGGGACAGCTCTGTTTACAAGAACCTCATTTATGGTCCAAGTTCAATATCACAGAAAGCGAAAAATGGATAAAGAAGTTGTGGTACTTACGTACAATGCAATATCACTCAGCAATGAAATCTATGTCATCAGGCCCGTAGCAGCATAATGAGTGGATTCAGGTACGATAATTCTAAGTGAAATAAGTCACACAGAAAAACAAACATCATAAGATATCACTACTACATGGAATGTAAACTTGGCTACACAGGAACTGAATTACAAAACAGAACAGGGTCTCAAATGTAGAAAACCAACTTATGCTTGCTTAAGGCGAAAGGTGAGTTGGGGTGCTGCATAAAACCAGAGATTGAAATTAGCACAGATACCGTTCCATAAGCCAAATATGTAATAGACAAGAGCTACTCCTTGCTCAACGAAGTGGACTCTACACCACATATTAAACGCGTAAGAATATATCTGACTAGAAAGAATCTTAAAACCTATGGATTTATATGTCTCCGAAAGAGAATCAAGCGTGTGTACAGTGTCATAAATGCAGCAGTGATAGGATTGGTGAGGTTCGGTGAGCAAATGCAGAACCTTTGAAGTCATATTGCATGGTACCCATTCCATGGGTCTCAACTCTCCAGGTTTAAGGGATTCTTCCTTCAGCTAAAACATGCATGTGGAACCCAGAGTATGATCCACCGTGTGATCCGGAAACGTGTTTAATTGTTTCAGTTTTCATCCCCTGGTACTCGGGTGCAACATTCCAGACGCTTTACTAACACTCTCCCCACTTGGAGAGTGAGTGCCTTTAACCTCTTGTTTGGCCCAGTTTGCAATTTCTGCGGAAAATGAACAGGAGTAGGGAGAACCAATGAGAGACTAGCTGGAGGTGTCTGGACGGGCAAATTTAACTCTCATTTCCCACCAGGAAGAGGAATTAAACAAAGGCTCAGCATGTCATGCCGGAACCACACTAGGGCCTGAAGCAATGCTGCGGTGTTGCGGCCAGCTCACAAGAAAGCGAGTTGAAGAAAGGAGCTCAGGGGCACTGTCATTCACAAACCTGCAGAGTTATAAATGACAGCTATCGTCCAAAAATATATGGAAGTAAGGCTGCCAAGAGGACTTGAACGCTGGGCAGAATTGCAGGAAACCGATTTCAGGAGGTAGACTGGAATTGCATGTAAAGCAAAGGAAAAGAGGCAGAACGTCCACAATGATGCACTTGGCCAAAAAGGGCGTATGCGTTTTTTCCTGAATATATTCAGGAAAAAACGGATATGCCCTTTTTGGCCAACCAAGCAAGCTTGAAAAGGAAATCTGCACTACAATGAAGTCTCACTGCCCCCCGGTCAAAAGGGCCATCTGAAAAAAGTGTAAAATCCAGAAAGGCAGGACAGGCCATGGAGAACTGGGAGCCTTGTTATGCTGATGGGCGGGATGTAAATTGCCAACAGCCACTCTGGAGAAGTGTATGGTGTTTCCTGAAACATCTAAAAAACAAAGCAACAGAGCCTAGGGCACTTCTACTTATGGACCTATAGCTTAGGGAAATTAAAATCAAAAAGACACAGCCACCCCAAAGTTTGGGAAGGCTCTGTTTACAAGAACCTCGTTTACAGTACAAGTTCAAAATCACAGAAAGTGAAAAATGGATAAAGAAGTTGTGGTACTTACGTACAATGCAATATCACTCAGCAATGAAATCTATGTCATCAGGCCCGTAGCAGCATAATGAGTGGATTCAGGTACGATGATTGTAAGAGAAATAAGTCACACAGAAAAAGAAACATCATAAGATATCTCTACCACATGGAATGTAAACTTGGCTACACAGGAACTGAATTACAAAACAGAACAGGGTCTCAAATGTAGAAAACCGACTTATGCTTTCTTAAGGGGAAAGGTGAGTTGGGGTGCTGCATAAATCCAGAGATTGAAATTAGCACAGATACCGTTCCATAAGCCAAATATGTAATAGACAAGAGCTACTCCTTGCTCAACGAAGTGGACTCTACACCCCATATTAAACGCCTAAGAATATACCTGACTAGTAAGAATCTTAAAACCTATGGATTTATATGTCTCAGAAAGAGAATCAAGCGTGTGTACAGTGGCATAAATGCAGCAGTGATAGGATTGGTGAGGTTCGGTGAGCAAATGCAGACCCTTTGAAGTCATATTGCATGGTACCCATTGCAGGGGTCTCAACTCTCCAGGTTTAAGGGATTCTTCCTTCAGCTAAAACATGCATGTGGAACCCAGAGTATGATCCACCATGTGATCAGGAAACGTGTTCAAATGTGTCTCAGTTTTCGTCCCCTGGTACTCGGGTGCAACATTCCAGACGCTTTACTAACACTCTCCCCACTTGGAGAGTCAGTGCCTTTAACCTCCTGTTTGGCCCAGTTTGCAATTTCTGCGGAAAATGAACAGGAATAGGGAGAACCAATGAGAGACTAGCTGGAGGTGTCTGGACGGGCAAATTTAACTCTCATTTCCCACCAGGAAGAGGAATTAAACAAAGGTTCAGCGTGCCATGCCGGAACCACACTAGGGCCTGAAGCAATCCTGCGGTGTTGCGGCCAGCTCACAAGAAAGCGAGTTGAAGAAAGGAGCTCAGGGACACTGTCATTCACATACCTGCAGAGTTATAAATGATAGCTATCGTCCAAAAATATATTGAAGTAAGGCTGCCAAGAGGACTTGAAAGCGGGGCAGAATTGCAGGAAACCGATTTCAGGAGGTAGACTGGAATTGCATGTAAAGCATAGGAAAAGAGGCAGAACGTCCACAATGATGCACTTGGACAAAAAGGGCGTATGCGTTTTTTCCTGAATATATTCCGGAAAAAACGCATACGCCCTTTTTGGCCAACCAGGCAAGCTTGCAAAGAAATCTGCACTACAATGAAGATTCACAGTCCCCCGGTCAAAAGGGCCATCTGAACAAAGTGTAAAATCCAGAAAGGCAGGACAGGCCATGGAGAACTGGGAGCCTTGTTATGCTGATGGGTGGGATGTAAATTGCCAACAGCCACTCTGGAGAAGTGTATGGTGTTTCCTGAAACATCTAAAAAACAAAGCAACAGAGCCTAGGGCACTTCCACTTATGGTCCTATAGCTTAGGGAAATTAAAATCAAAAAGACTCAGCCACCCCAAAGTTAGGGACAGCTCTGTTTACAAGAACCTCATTTATGGTCCAAGTTCAATATCACAGAAAGCGAAAAATGGATAAAGAAATTGTGGTACTTACGTACAATGCAATATCACTCAGCAATGAAATCTATGTCATCAGGCCCGTAACAGCATAATGAGTGGATTCAGGTACGATGATTCTAAGTGAAATAAGTCACACAGAAAAACAAACATCATAAGATATCACTACTACAAGGAATGTAAACTTGGCTACACAGGAACTGAATTACAAAACAGAACAGGGTCTCAAATGTAGAAAACCAACTAATGATTGCTTAAGGCGAAAGGTGAGTTGGGGTGCTGCATAAAACCAGAGATTGAAATTAGAACAGATACCGTTCCATAAGCCAAATATTTAATAGACAAGAGCTACTCCTCCTCAACGAAGTGGACTCTACACCCCATATTAAACGCGTAAGAATATACCTGACTAGAAAGAATCTTAAAACCTATGGATTTATATGTCTCCGAAAGAGAATCAAGCGTGTGTAGAGTGTCATAAACGCAGCAGTGATAGGATTGGTGAGGTTCGGTGGACAAATGCAGACCCTTTGAAGTCATATTGCATGGTACCCATTCCATGGGTCTCAAATCTCCAGGTTTAAGGGATTCTTCCTTCAGCTAAAACATGCATGTGGAACCCAGAGTATGATCCACCGTGTGATCGGGAAACGTGTTTAATTGTGTCAGTTTTCATCCCCCGGGACTCGGGTGCAACATTCCAGATACTTTACTAACACTCTCCCCACTTGGAGAGTCAGTGCCTTTAACCTCTTGTTTGGCCCAGTTTGCAATTTCTGCGGAAAATGAACAGGAATAGGGAGAAACAATGAGAGACTAGCTGGAGGTGTCTGGACGGGCAAATTTAACTCTCATTTCCCACCAGGAAGAGGAATTAACCAAAGGCTCAGTGTGCCATGCCGGAACCACACTAGGGCCTGACGTAATGCTGCAGTGTTGTGGCCAGCTCACAAGAAAGCGAGTTGAAGAAAGGAGCTCAGGGGCACTGTCATTCACATACCTGCAGAGTTATAAATGACAGCTATCGTCCAAAAATATATTGAAGTAAGGCTGCCAAGAGGACTTGAAAGCGGGGCAGAATTGCAGGAAACCGATTTCAGGAGGTAGACTGGAATTGCATGTAAAGCATAGGAAAAGAGGCAGAACGTCCACAATGATGCACTTGGCCAAAAAGGGCGTATGCGTTTTTTCCTGAATATATTCAGGAATAAACGCATACGCCCTTTTTGGCCAACCAAGCAAGCTTGCAAAGGAAATCTGCACTACAATGAAGTCTCACTGCCCCCCGGTCAAAAGGGCCATCTGAAAAAAGTGTAAAATCCAGAAAGGCAGGACAGGCCATGGAGAACTGGG
Source organism: Pseudorca crassidens (assembly GCF_039906515.1). Classification (NCBI taxonomy): domain Eukaryota; kingdom Metazoa; phylum Chordata; class Mammalia; order Artiodactyla; family Delphinidae; genus Pseudorca; species Pseudorca crassidens. Next base: position 203,059 of record NW_027136350.1, read on the forward strand.
AGCATTGTTACGCTGATGGGCGGGATGTAAATTGCCAACAGTCACTCTGGAGAAGTGTATGGTGTTTCCTGAAACATTTAAAAAACAAGGCAACAGAGCCTAGTGCACTTCCACTTATGGTCCTATAGCTTAGGGAAATTAACATCTAAAACACACAACCACCCCAATCTTTGGGACAGCTCTGTTTACAAGAACCTCGTTTACGGTACAAGTTCAATATCACAGAAAGCACCAAATGGATAAAGAAGTTGTGGTACTTACGTACAATGCAATATCACTCAGCAATGAAATCTATGTCATCAGGCCCGTAGCAGCATAATGAGTGGATTCAGGTACGATGATTGTAAGTGAAATAAGTCACACAGAGAAAGAAACATCATAAGATATCTCTACCACATGGAATGTAAACTTGGCTACACAGGAACTGAATTACAAAACAGAACAGGGTCTCAAATGTAGAAAACCGACTTATGCTTGCTTAAGGGGAAAGCTAAGTTGGGGTGCTGCATAAAACCAGAGATTGAAATTAGCACAGATACCGTTCCATAAGCCAAATATGTAATAGACAAGAGCTACTCCTTGCTCAACGAAGTGGACTCTACACCCCATATTAAACGCCTAAGAATATACCTGACTAGTAAGAATCTTAAAACCTATGGATTTATATGTCTCAGAAAGAGAATCAAGCGTGTGTACAGTGGCATAAATGCAGCAGTGATAGGATTGGTGAGGTTCGGTGAGCAAATGCAGACCCTTTGAAGTCATATTGCATGGTACCCATTGCAGGGGTCTCAACTCTCCAGGTTTAAGGGATTCTTCCTTCAGCTAAAACATGCATGTGGAACCCAGAGTATGATCCACCATGTGATCGGGAAACGTGTTCAAATGTGTCTCAGTTTTCGTCCCCTGGTACTCGGGTGCAACATTCCAGACGCTTTACTAACACTCTCCCCACTTGGAGAGTCAGTGCCTTTAACCTCCTGTTTGGCCCAGTTTGCAATTTCTGCGGAAAATGAACAGGAATAGGGAGAACCAATGAGAGACTAGCTGGAGGTGTCTGGACGGGCAAATTTAACTCTCATTTCCCACCAGGAAGAGGAATTAACCAAAGGCTCAGTGTGCCATGCCGGAACCACACTAGGGCCTGAAGCAATGCTGCGGTGTTGCGGCCAGCTCACAAGAAAGCGAGTTGAAGAAAGGAGCTCAGGGGCACTGTAATTCACATACCTGCAGAGTTATAAATGACAGCTATCGTCCAAAAATATATTGAAGTAAGGCTGCCAAGAAGACTTGAAAGCGGGGCAGAATTGCAGGAAACCGATTTCAGGAGGTAGACTGGAATTGCATGTAAAGCATAGAAAAGAGGCAGAACGTCCACAATGATGCACTTGGCCAAAAAGGGCGTATGCGTTTTTTCCTGAATATATTTAGGAATAAACGCATACGCCCTTTTTGGCCAACCAAGCAAGCTTGCAAAGGAAATCTGCACTACAATGAAGTCTCACTGCCCCCCGGTCAAAAGGGCCATCTGAAAAAAGTGTAAAATCCACAAAGGCAGGACAGGCCATGGAGAACTGGGAGGCTTGTTATGCTGATGGGCGGGATGTAAATTGCCAACAGTCACTCTGGAGAAGTGTATGGTGTTTCCTGAAACATCTAAAAAACAAAGCAACAGAGCCTAGGGCACTTCCACTTATGGTCCTATAGCTTAGGGAAATTAAAATCAAAAAGACACAACCACCCCAATCTTTGGGACAGCTCTGTTTACAAGAACCTCGTTTACGGTACAAGTTCAATATCACAGAAAGCGCAAAATGGATAAAGAAGTTGTGGTACTTACGTACAATTCAATATCACTCAGCAATGAAATCTATGTCATCAGGCCCATAGCAGCATAATGAGTGGATTCAGGTACGATGATTCTAAGTGAAATAAGTCACACAAAAAAAGAAACATCATAAGATATCTCTACCACATGGAATGTAAACTTGGCTACACAGGAACTGAATTACAAAACAGAACAGGGTCTCAAATGTAGAAAACCGACTTATGCTTGCTTAAGGGGAAAGGTGAGTTGGGGTGCTGCATAAAACCAGAGATTGAAATTAGCACAGATACCGTTCCATAAGCCAAATATGTAATAGACAAGAGCTACTCCTTGCTCAACGAAGTGGACTCTACACCCCATATTAAACGCCTAAGAATATACCTGACTAGTAAGAATCTTAAAACCTATGGATTTATATGTCTCAGAAAGAGAATCAAGCGTGTGTACAGCAGCATAAACGCAGCAGTGATAGGATTGGTGAGGATCGGTGAGCAAATGCAGACCCTTTGAAGTCATATTTCATGGTACCCATTCCATGGGTCTCAACTCTCCAGGTTTAAGGGATTCTTCCTTCAGCTAAAACATGCATGTGGAACCCAGAGTATGATCCACCGTGTGATCGGGAAACGTGTTCAAAGGTGTCTCAGGTTTCATCCCCCGATACTCGGGTGCAACATTCCAGACGCTTTACTAACACTCTCCCCACTTGGAGAGTCAGTGCCTTTAACCTCCTGTTTGGCCCAGTTTGCAATTTCTGCGGAAAATGAACAGGAAAAGGGAGAACCAATGAGAGACTAGCTGGAGGTGTCTGGACGGGCAAATTTAACTCTCATTTCCCACCAGGAATAGGAATTAACCACAGGCTCAGCGTGCCATGCCGGAACCACACTAGGGCCTGAAGCAATCCTGCGGTGTTGCGGCCAGCTCACAAGAAAGCGAGTTGAAGAAAGGAGCTCAGGGGCACTGTCATTCACATACCTGCAGAGTTATAAATGACAGCTATCGTCCAAAAATATATTGAAGTAAGGCTGCCAAGAGGACTTGAAAGCGGGGCAGAATTGCAGGAAACCGATTTCAGGAGGTAGACTGGAATAGCATGTAAAGCATAGGAAAAGAGGCAGAACGTCCACAATGATGCACTTGGCCAAAGAGGGCGTATGCGTTTTTTCCTGAATATATTCAGGAAAAAACGGATACGCCCTTTTTGGCCAACCAAGCAAGCTTGCAAAGGAAATCTGCACTACAATGAAGTCTCACTGCCCCCGGTCAAAAGGGCCATCTGAAAAAAGTGTAAAATCCAGAAAGGCAGGACAGGCCATGGAGAATTGGAAACCTTGTTATGCTGATGTGCGGGATGTAAATTGCGAACAGCCACTCTGGAGAAGTGTATGGTGTTTCCTGAAACATCTAAAAAGCAAAGCAACAGAGCCTAGGGCACTTCCACTTATGGTCCTATAGCTTAGGGAAATTAAAATCAAAAAGACACAGCAACCCCAAAGTTTGGGACGGCTCTGTTTACAAGAACCTCGTTTACGGTACAAGTTCAGTATCACAGAAAGTGAAAAATGGATAAAGAAGTTGTGGTAATTACGTACAATGCAATATCACTCAGCAATGAAATCTATGTCATCAGGCCCGTAGCAGCATAATGAGTGGATTCAGGTACGATGATTCTAAGTGAAATAAGTCGCACAGAAAAAGAAACATCATAAGATATCACTAGTACACGGAATGTAAACTTGGCTACACAGGAACTGAATTACAAAACTGAACAGGGTCTCAAATGTAGAAAACCAACGTATGCTTGCTTAAGGGGAAAGGTGAGTTGGGGTGCTGCATAAAACCAGAGATTGAAATTAGCACAGATACCGTTCCATAAGCCAAATATGTAATAGACAAGAGCTACTCCTTGCTCAACGAAGTGGACTCAACACCCCATATTAAACGCCTAAGAATATACCTGACTAGAAAGAATCTTAAAACCTATGGATTTATATGTCTCCGAAAGAGAATCAAGCGTGTGTACAGCGACATAAACGCAGCAGTGATAGGATTGGTGAGGATCGGTGAGCAAATGCAGACCCTTTGAAGTCATATTGCATGGTACCCATTCCATGGGTCTCAACTCTCCAGGTTTAAGGGATTCTTCCTTCAGCTAAAACATGCATGTGGAACCCAGAGTATGATCCACCGTGTGATCGGGAAACGCGTTCAAATGTGACTCAGTTTTCGTCCCTCGGTACTCGGGTGCAACCTTCCAGACGCTTTACTAACACTCTCCCCACTTGGAGAGTCAGTGCCTTTAACTTCCAGTTTGGCCCAGTTTGCAATTTCTGCGGAAAATGAACAGGAATAGGGAGAACCAATGAGAGACTAGCTGGAGGTGTCTGGAAGGGCAAATTTAACTCTCATTTCCCACCACCAAGAGGAATTAACCAAAGGCTCAGCGTGCCGTGCCGGAACCACACTAGTGCCTGAAGCAATCCTGCGGTGTTGCGGCCAGCTCACAAGAAAGCGAGTTGAAGAAAGGAGCTCAGGGGCACTGTCATTCACATACCTGCAGAGTTATAAATGATAGCTATCGTCCAAAAATATATTGAAGTAAGGCTGCCAAGAGGATTTGAAAGCGGGGCAGAATTGCAGGAAACCGATTTCAGGAGGTAGACTGGAATTGCATGTAAAGCATAGGAAAAGAGGCAGAACGTCCACAATGATGCACTTGGCCAAAAAGGGCGTATGCGTTTTTTCCTGAATATATTCAGGAAAAAACGCATACGCCCTTTTTGGCCAACCAAGCAAGCTTGCTAAGGAAATCTGCACTACAATGAAGTCTCACAGTCCCCCGGTCAAAAGGGCCACCTGAAAAAAGTGTAAAATCCAGAAAGGCAGGACAGGCCATGGAGAACTGCGGGCCTTGTTAAGCTGATGGGCGGGATGTAAATTGCCAACAGCCACTCTGGAGAAGTGTATGGTGTTTCCTGAAACATCTAAAAAACAAAGCAACAGAGCCTAGGGCACTTCCACTTATGGTCCTATAGCTTAGGGAAATTAAAATCAAAAAGACACAGCCACCCCAAAGTTTGGGACGGCTCTGTTTACAAGAACCTCGTTTACAGTACAAGTTCAATATCACAGAAAGCGAAAAATGGATAAAGAAGTTGTGGTACTTACGTACAATGCAATATCACTCAGCAATGAAATCTATGTCATCAGGCCCGTAGCAGCATATTGAGTGCATTCAGGTACGATGATTCTAAGTGAAATAAATCACACAGAAAAGAAACATCATAAGATATCACTACTACACGGAATGTAAAGTTGGCTACACAGCTACTGAATTACAAAACAGAACAGGGTCTCAAATGTAGAAAACCAACTTATGCTTGCTTAAGGGGAAAGGTGAGTTGGGGTGCTGCATAAAACCAGAGATTGAAATTAGCACAGATACCGTTCCATAAGCCAAATTTGTAATAGACAAGAGCTACTCCTTGCTCAACGAAGTGGACTCAACACCCCATATTAAACGCCTAAGAATATACCTGACTAGCAAGAATCTTAAAACCTATGGATATATATGTCTCCGAAAGAGAATCAAACGTGTGTACAGCGGCATAAACGCAGCAGTGATAGGATTGGTGAGGATCGGTGAGCAAATGCAGACCCTTTGAAATCATATTGCATGGTACCCATTCCATGGGTCTCAAATCTCCAGCTTTAAGGGATTCTTCCTTCAGCTAAAACATGCATGTGGAACCCAGAGTATGATCCACCGTGTGATCGGGAAACGTGTTCAAATGTGACTCAGCTTTCGTCCCCCGGTACTCGGGTGCAACATTCCAGACGCTTTACTAACACTCTCCCCACTTGGAGAGTCAGTGCCTCTAACCTCCTGTTTGGCCCAGTTTGCAATTTCTGCGGAAAATGAACAGGAATAGGGAGAACCAATGAGAGACTAGCTGGACGTGTCTGGACGGGCAAATTTAACTCTCATTTCCCACCAGGAAGAGGAATTAACCAAAGGCTCAGCGTGCCGTGCCGGAACCACACTGGGGCCTGAAGCAATCCTGCGGTGTTGCGGCCAGCTCACAAGAAAGCGAGTTGAAGAAAGGAGCTCAGGGGCACTGTAATTCACAAACCTGCAGAGTTATAAATGACAGCTATCGTCCAAAAATATATTGAAGTAGGCTGCCAAGTGGACTTGAAAGCGGGGCAGAATTGCAGGAAACCGATTTCAGGAGGTAGACTGGAATTGCATGTAAAGAATAGGAAAAGAGGCAGAACGTCCACACTGATGCACTTGGCCAAAAAGGGCGTATGCGTTTTTTCCTGAATATATTCAGGAAAAAACGCATATGCCCTTTTTGGCCAACCAAGCAAGCTTGCAAAGGAAATCTGTACTACAATGAAGTCTCACTGCCTCCCGGTTAAAAGGGCCATCTGAAAAAAGTGTAAAATCCAGAAAGGCAGGACAGGCCATGGAGACATGGGAGCCTTGTTATGCTCATGGGCGGGATGTTAATAGCCAACAGCCACTCTGGAGAAGTGTATGGTGTTTCCTGAAACATCTACAAAACAAAGCAACAGAGCCTAGGGCACTTCCACTTATGGTCCTATAGCTTAGGGAAATTAAAATCAAAAAGACACAGCCACCCCAAAGTTTGAGACGGTTCTGTTTACAAGAACCTCGTTTACGGTACAAATTCAATATCACAGAAAGTGAAAAATGGATAAAGAAGTTGTGGTACATACGTACAATGCAATATCACTCAGCAATGAAATCTATGTCATCAGGCCCGTAGCAGCATAATGAGTGGATTCAGGTACGATGATTCTAAGTGAAATAAGTCGCACAGAAAAAGAAACATCATAAGATATCACTAGTACACGGAATGTAAACTTGGCTACACAGGAACTGAATTACAAAACAGAACATGGTCTCAAATGTAGAAAACCAACGTATGCTTGTTTAAGGGGAAAGGTGAGTTGGGGTGCTGCATAAAACCAGAGATTGAAATTAGCACAGATACCGTTCCATAAGCCAAATATGTAATAGACAAGAGCTACTCCTTGCTCAACGAAGTGGACTCAACACCCCATATTAAACGCCTAAGAATATACCTGACTAGTAAGAATCTTAAAACCTATGGATTTATATGTCTCCGAAAGAGAATCAAGCGTGTGTACAGCAGCATAAATGCAGCAGTGATAGGATTGGTGAGGTTCGGTGAGCAAATGCAGACCCTTTGAAGTCATATTGCATGGTACCCATTGCAGGGGTCTCAACTCTCCAGGTTTAAGGGATTCTTCCTTCAGCTAAAACATACATGTGGAACCCAGAGTATGATCCACCGTGTGATCGGGAAACGTGTTTAAATGTGACTCAGTTTTCATCCCCCGGTACTCGGGTGCAACATTCCAGACACTTTACTAACACTGTCCCCACTTGGAGAGTCAGTGCCTTTAACCTCCTGTTTGGGCCAGTTTGCAATTTCTGTCGAAAATGAACAGGAATAGAGGGAACCAATGAGAGACTAGCTGGAGGTGTCTGGACGGGCAAATTTAACTCTCATTTCCGATCAGGAAGAGGAATTAACCAAAGGCTCAGCGTGTCATGCCGGAACAACACTAGCGCCTGAAGCAATCCTGCGGTGTTGCGGCCAGCTCACAAAAAAGCGAGTTGAATAAAGGAGCTCAGGGGCACTGTAATTCACAAACCTGCAGAGTTATAAATGACAGCTATCGTCCAAAAATATATTGAAGTAAGGCTGCCAAGTGGACTTGAAAGCGGGGCAGAATTTCAAGAAACCGATTTCAGGAGGTAGACTGGAATTGCATGTAAAGCATAGGAAAAGAGGCAGAACGTCCACAATGATGCACTTGGCCAAAAAGGGCGTATGCGTTTTATCCTGAATATATTCAGGAAAAAACGCATACGCCCTTTTTGGCCAACCAAGCAAGCTTGCTAAGGAAATCTGCACTACAATGAAGTCTCACAGTCCCCCGGTCAAAAGGGCCACCTGAAAAAAGTGTAAAATCCAGAAAGGCAGGACAGGCCATGGAGAACTGGGGGCCTTGTTAAGCTGATGGGCGGGATGTAAATTGCCAACAGCCACTCTGGAGAAGTGTATGGTGTTTCCTGAAACATCTAAAAAACAAAGCAACAGAGCCTAGGGCACTTCCACTTATGGTCCTATAGCTTAGGGAAATTAAAATCAAAAAGACACAGCCACCCCAAAGTTTGGGACGGCTCTGTTTACAAGAACCTCGTTTACAGTACAAGTTCAATATCACAGAAAGCGAAAAATGGATAAAGAAGTTGTGGTACTTACGTACAATGCAATATCACTCAGCAATGAAATCTATGTCATCAGGCCCGTAGCAGCATAATGAGTGCATTCAGGTACGATGATTCTAAGTGAAATAAATCACACAGAAAAGAAACATCATAAGATATCACTACTACACGGAATGTAAAGTTGGCTACACAGCTACTGAATTACAAAACAGAACAGCATCTCAAATGTAGAAAACCAACTTATGCTTGCTTAAGGGGAAAGGTGAGTTGGGGTGCTGCATAAAACCAGAGATTGAAATTAGCACAGATACCGTTCCATAAGCCAAATTTGTAATAGACAAGAGCTACTCCTTGCTCAACGAAGTGGACTCAACACCCCATATTAATCGCCTAAGAATATACCTGACTGGTAAGAATCTTAAAACCTATGGATTTATATGTCTCCAAAAGAGAATCAAGCGTGTGTACAGTGGCATAAGGCAGCAGTGATAGGATTGGTGAGGTTCAGTGTGCAAATGCAGACCCTTTGAAGTCATATTGCATGGTACACATTCCATGGGTCTCATCTCTCCAGGTTTAAGGGATTCTTCCTTCAGCTAAAACATGCATGTGGAACCCAGAGTATGATCCACCGTATGATCGGGAAACGTGTTCAAATGTGTCTCAGTTTTCATGCCCTGGTACTCGGGTGCAACATTAGAGACGCTTTACTAAGACTCTCCCCACTTGGAGAGTCAGTGCCTTTAACCTCCTGTTTGGCCCAGTTTGCAATTTCTGCGGAAAATGAACAGGAATAGGGAGAACAAATGAGAGACTAGCTGGAGGTGTCTGGACGGGCAAATTTAACTCTCATTTCCCACCAGGAAGAGGAATTAACCAAAGGCTCAGCGTGCCGTGCCGGAACCTCACTGGGGCCTGAAGCAATCCTGCGGTGTTGCGGCCAGCTCACAAGAAAGCGAGTTGAAGAAAGGAGCTCAGGGACACTGTCATTCACGCACCTGCAGAGTTATAAATGACAGCTATCATCCAAAAATATATTGAAGTAAGGCTGCTAAGAGGACTTGAAAGCGGGGCAGAATTGCAGGAAACCGATTTCAGGAGGTAGACTGGAATTGCATGTAAAGCATAGGAAAAGAGGCAGAACGTCCACAATGATGCACTTGGCCAAAAAGGGCGTATACGTTTTTTCCTGAATATATTCAGGAAAAAATGCATACGCCCTTTTTGGCCAACCAAGCAAGCTTGCAAAGGAAATCTGCACTACAATGAAGTCTCACTGCCCCCCGGTCAAAAGGGCCATCTGAAAAAAGTGTAAAATCCAGAAAGGCAGGACAGGCCATGGAGAACTGGGAGCCTTGTTATGCTCATGGGCGGGATGTAAATTGCCAACAGCCACTCTGGAGAAGTGTTTGGTGTTTCCTGTAACATCTAAAAAACAAAGCAACAGAGCCTAGGGCACTTCCACTTATGGTCCTATAGCTTAGGGAAATTAAAATCAAAAAGCCACAGCCACCCCAATGTTTGGAACGGTTCTGTTTAAAAGAACCTAGTTTACGGTACAAGTTAAATATCGCAGAAAGCGAAAAATGGATAAAGAAGTTGTGGTACATACGTACAATGCAATATCACTCAGCAATGCAATCTATGTCATCAGGCCCATAGCAACAAAATGAGTGGATTCAGGTACGATGATTCTAAGTGAAATAAGTCACACAGAAAAAGAAACATCATAAGATATCACTACTACACGGAATGTAAACTTGGCTACACAGGAACTGAATTACAAAGCAGAACAGGGTCTCAAATGTAGAAAACCAACTTATGCTTGCTTAAGGGGAAAGGTGAGTTGGGGTGCTGCATAAAACAAGAGATTGAAATTAGCACAGATACCGTTCCATAAGCCAAATATGTAATAGACAAGAGCTACTCCTTGCTCAACGAAGTGGACTCTACACCCCATATTAAACGCCTAAGAATATACCTGACTAGGAAGAATCTTAAAACCTATGGATTTATATGTCTCCGAAAGAGAATCAAGCGTGTGTACAGTGGCATAAATGCAGCAGTGATAGGATTGGTGAGGTTCGGTGGACAAATGCAGACCCTTTGAAGTCATATTGCATGGTACCCATTCCATGGGTCTCAACTCTCCAGGTTGAAGGGATTCTTCCTTCAGCTAAAACATGCATGTGGAACGCAGAGTATGATCCATCGTGTGATCGGTAAACGTGTTCAAATGTGTCAGTTTTTGTCCCCTGGTACTCGGGTGCAACATTCCAGACGCTTTACTAACACTCTCCCCACTTGGAGAGTCAGTGCCTTTAACCTCCTGTTTGGCCCAGTTTGCAATTTCTGCGGAAAATGAACAGGAATAGGGAGAACCAATGAGAGACTAGCTGGAGGTGTCTGGACGGGCAAATTTAACTCTCATTTCCCACCAGGAAGAGGAATTAACCAAAGGCTCAGCGTGCCATGCCTGAACCACACTAGGGACTAAAGCAATGCAGCGGTGTTGCGGCCAGCTCACAAGAAAGCGAGTTGAAGAAAGGAGCTCAGGGGCACTGTCATTCACATACCTGCAGAGTTATAAATGACAGCTATCGTCCAAAAATATATTGAAGTAAGGCTGCCAAGAGGACTTGAAAGCGGGGCAGAATTGCAGGAAACCGATTTCAGGAGGTAGACTGGATTTGCAGGTAAACCACAGGAAAAGAGGCAGAACGTCCACAATGACGCACTTGGCCAAAAAGGGCGTATGCTTTTTTTCCTGAATATATTGAGGAAAAAACGCATACGCACTTTTTGGCCAACCAAGCAAGCTTGCAAAGGAAATCTGCACTACAATGAAGTCTCACTGCCCCCCAGTCAAAAGGGACATCTGAAAAAAGTGTAAAATCCAGAAAGGCAGGACAGGCCATGGAGAACTGGGAGCCTTGTTATGCTGATGGGCGGGATGTAAATTGCCAACAGCCACTCTGGAGAAGTGTATGGTGTTTCCTGAAACATCTAAAAAACAAAGCAACAGAGCCTAGGGCACTTCCACTTATGGTCCTATAGCTTAGGGAAATTAAAATCTAAAAGACACAGCCACCCCAAAGTTTGGGGCAGCTCTGTTTACAAGAACCTCGTTTACGGTACAAGTTTAATATTGCAGAAAGCGAAAAATGGATAAAGAATTTGTGGTACTTACGTACAATGCAATATCACTCAGCAATGAAATCTATGTCATCAGGCCCGTAGCAGCATAATGAGTGGATTCAGGTACGATGATTCTAAGTGAAATAAGTCACACAGAAAAAGAAACATCATAAGATATCACTACTACACGGAATGTAAACTTGGCTACACAGGAACTGAATTACAAAACAGAACGGGGTCTCAAATGTAGAAAACCAACTTATGCTTGCTTAAGGGGAAATGTGAGTTGGGGTGCTGCATAAAACCAGAGATTGAAATAAGCACAGATACCGTTCCATAAGCCAAATATGTAATAGACAAGAGCTACTCCTTGCTCAATGAAGTGGACTCAACACCCCATATTAAACGACTACGAATATACCTGACTAGTAAGAATCTTAAAACCTATGGATTTATATGTCTCCGAAAGAGAATCAAGCGTGTGTACAGCGGTATAAACGCAGCAGTGATAGGACTGGTGAGGTTCGGTGAGCAAATGCAGACCCTTTGAAGTCATATTGCATGGTACCCATTCCATGGGTCTCAACTCTCCAGGTTTAAGGGATTCTTCCTTCAGCTAAAACATGCATGTGGAACCCAGAGTATGATCCCCCGTGTCATCGGGAAACGTGTTCAATTGTGTCAGTTTTCATCCCCTGGTACTCGGGTGACACATTCCAGACGCTTTACTAACACTCTCCCCACTTGGAGAGTCAGTGCCTTTAACCTCCTGTTTGGCCCAGATTGCAATTTCTGCGGAAAATGAACAGGAATAGGGAGAACCAATGAGAGACTAGCTGGAGGTGTCTGGACGGGCAAATTTAACTCTCATTTCCCACCAGGAAGAGGAATTAACCAAAGGCTCAGCGTGCCATGCTGGAACCACACTGGGGCCTGAAGCAATCCTGCGGTGTTGCGGCCAGCTCACAAGAAAGCGAGTTGAAGAAAGGAGCTCAGGGGCACTGTCATTCACAAACCTGCAGAGTTAAAATTGACAGCTATCGTCCAAAAATATATTGAAGTAAGGCTGCCAAGAGGACTTGAAAGCGGGGCAGAATTGCAGGAAACCGATTTCAGGAGGTAGACTGGATTTGCATGTAAACCACAGGAAAAGAGGCAGAACGTCCACAATGATGCACTTGGCCAAAAAGGGCGTATGCGTTTTTTCCTGAATATATTCAGGAAAAAACGCATACGCCCTTTTTGGACAACCAAGCAAGTTTGCAAAGGAAATCTGCACTACAATGAAGTCTCACTGCCCCCCGGTCAAAAGGGCCTTCTGAAAAAAGTGTAAAATCCAGAAAGACAGAACAGGCCATGGAGAACTGGGAGCCTTGTTATGCTCATGGGCGGGATGTATATTGCCAACAGCCACTCTGGAGAAGTGTATGGTGTTTCCTGAAACATCTAAAAAACAAAGCAACAGAGCCTAGGGCAATTCCACTTATGGTCCTATAGCTTAGGGAAATTAAATTCAAAAAGACACAGCCACCCCAAAGTTTGGGACGGTTCTGTTTACAAAAACCTCGTTTACGGTACAAGTTCAATATCACAGAAAGCGCAAAATGGATAAAGAAGTTGTGGTACTTATGTACAATGCAATATCACTCAGCAATGAAATCTATGTCGTCAGGCCCAGAGAAGCATAACGAGTGGATTCAGGTACGATGATTCTAAGTGAAATAAGTCACAGAGAAAAAGAAACATCATAAGATATCACTACTACACGGAATGTAAACTTGGCTACACAGGAACTGGATTATAAAACAGAACAGGGTCTCAAATGTAGAAAACCAACTTATGCTTTCTTAAGGGGAAATGTGAGTTGGGGTGCTGCAAAAATCCAGAGATTGAAATTAGCACAGATACCGTTCCATAAGCCAAATATGTAATAGACAAGAGCTACTCCTTGCTCAACGAAGTGGACTCAACACCCCATATTAAACGCCTACGAATATACCTGACTAGTAAGAATCTTAAAACCTGTGGATTTATATGTCTCCGAAAGAGAATCAAGCGTGTGTACAGCGGCATAAACGCAGCAGTGATAGGATTAGTGAGGTTCGGTGAGCAAATGCAGACCCTTTGAAGTCATATTGCATGGTACCCATTCCATGGGTCTCAACTCTCCAGGTTTAAGGGATTCTTCCTTCAGCTAAAACATGCATGTGGAACCCAGAGTATGATCCACCGTGTGATCGGGAAACGTGTTCAAAGTTGTCTCAGGTTTCGTCCCCCGGTACTCGGGTGCAACATTCCAGACGCTTTACTAACACTCTCCCCACTTGGAGAGTCAGTGCCTTTAACCTCCTGTTTGGCCCAGTTTGCAATTTCTGCGGAAAATGAACAGGAATAGGGAGAACCAATGAGAGACTAGCTGGAGGTGTCTGGACGGGCAAATTTAACTCTCATTTCCCACCAGGAAGAGGAATTAACCATAGGCTCAGCGTGCCATGCCGGAACCACACTAGGGCCTGAAACAATCTTGCGGTGTTGAGGCCAGCTCACAAGAAAGCGAGTTGAAGAAAGGAGCTCAGGGGCACTGTCATTCACAGACCTGCAGAGTTATAAATGACAGCTATCGTCCAAAAATATATTGAAGTAAGGCCGCCAAGTGGAGTTGAAAGCGGGGCAGAATTGCAGGAAACCGATTGCAGGAGGTAGACTGGAATTGCATGTAAAGCATAGGTAAAGAGGCAGACCGTCCACAATGATGCACTTGGCCAAAAAGGGCGTATGCGTTTTTTCCTCAGGAAAAAACGCATACGCCCTTTTTGGCCAACCAAGCAAGCTTGCAAAGGAAATCTGCACTACAATGAAGTCTCACTGCCCCCCGGTCAAAAGGGCCATCTGAAAAAAGTGTAAAATCCAGAAAGGCAGGACAGGCCATGGAGGACTGGGAGCCTTGTTATGCTGATGGGCGGGATGTAAATTGCCAATAGCCACTCTGGAGAAGAGTATGGTGTTTCCTGAAACATCTAAAAAACAAAGCAACAGAGCCTAGGGCACTTCCACTTATGGTTCTATAGATTAGGGAATTTAAAATCAAAAAGACACAGCCACCCCAAAGTTTGGGACAGCTCTGTTTACAAAAACCTCGTTTACGGTACAAGTTCAATATCACAGAAAGCGAAAAATGGATAAAGAATTTGTCGTACTTACGTACGATGCAATATAACTCAGCAATGAAATCTATGTCATCAGGCCCATAGCAGCATAATGAGTGGATTCAGGTACGATGATTCTAAGTGACATAAGTCACACAGAAAAAGAAACATCATAAGATATCACTACTACACGGAATTTAAACTTGGCTACACAGGAACTGAATTACAAAACAGAACAGGGTCTCAAATGTAGAAAACCAACTTATGCTTGCTTAAGGGGAAAGCTGAGTTGGGGTGCTGCATAAAACCAGAGATTGAAATTAGCACAGATACCGTTCCATAAACCAAATATGTAATAGACATGAGCTACTCCTTGCTCAACGAAGTGGACTCAACGCCCCATATTAAACGCCTAAGAATATACGTGACAAGTAAGAATCTTAAAACCTATGGATTTATATGTCTCCGAAAGAGAATCAAGCGTGTGTACAGCGGCATAAACGCAGCAGTGATAGGATTGGTGAGGTTTGGTGAGCAAATGCAGACCCTTTGAAGTCATATTGCATGGTACCCATTCCATGGGTCTCAACTCTCCAGGTTTAAGGGATTCTTCCTTCAGCTAAAACATGCATGTGGAACCCAGAGTATGATCCACCGTGTGATCGGGAAACGTGTTCAAATGTGTCTCAGTTTTCGTCCCCCGGTACTCGGGTGCAACATTCCAGACGCTTTACTAACCCTCTCCCCACTTGGAGATTCAGTGCCTTTAACCTCCTGTTTGGCCCAGTTTGCAATTTCTGCGGAAAATGAACAGGAATAGGGAGAACCAATGAGAGACTAGCTGGAGGTGTCTGGACGGGCAAATTTAACTCTCATTTCCCACCAGGAAGAGGAATTAACCAAAGGCTCAGCGTGCCATGCCGGAACCACACTAGGGCCTGAAGCAAGACGGCAGTGTTGCGGCCAGCTCACAAGAAAGCGAGTTGAAGAAAGGAGCTCAGGGGCACTGTAATGCACAAACCTGCAGAGTTATAAATGACAGCTATCGTCCAAAAATATATTGAAGTAAGGCTGCGAAGAGGACTTGAATGCGGGGCAGAATTGCTGGAGACCGATTTCAGAAGGTACACGGGAGTCGCTCTTAAAGCATAGGAAAAGAGACAGAACTTGGAAAATAATGCACTTGGCAAAAAAGGGCATATGTGTTTTATCCAGAGCTCTCATAACCGAGGGGAGGAGATTCCCAGCAGGCCCCAACTGCCACCTGAGTGCTCACGTTGCCAAGGCAACATGAGCAAGCCAGGCATGAGTTACCTCACAGCAGAGGTCCCACCTCACAGAAGGGTGAGAAACCCAGCCAACATCAGACTCTCACCAGAGGGCCCACATCACCAAGCGGATGGGAACCAGGCAGGAGTGTCTTCACACCAGTGT
This sequence comes from Pseudorca crassidens, assembly GCF_039906515.1. Lineage (NCBI taxonomy): Eukaryota > Metazoa > Chordata > Mammalia > Artiodactyla > Delphinidae > Pseudorca > Pseudorca crassidens. The sequence continues at coordinate 218,900 of NW_027136350.1, forward strand.
GGCCACATCAGCGAAAGGTGACGTACTCAGCACATGTGTCCTCAAACCAGAGGACCCACATCACCAAGGGCCTTGGAGTGAGGCAGGCAGGAGTAGCCTCACAACACTGGGCCCATAGAATAAAAATGTGAGGAATCCAGCAGTTGGAACCTCCCAGCAGGTGGCCCAGAGCACCGAGGCTATGGGATCCAGGCCACAGTGAACTCACAGAAGAGGGCCCATGTCATGAAACTGAGCAACCCAGCCATTGGGACCTCAGAGCAGGAGGCCCACATCCCCATGGGGATATAAAGCTGGTAGGAGTGTCCTCGCACCACTGAGAACATGTCAGAAAATTTTGGGAGACCTGCAGTTAGGGCCTGACGCCAGAGGACCCTCATCACCAAGGGAAGGAGGCTCCCAGCAGGCTCCAACTGCCACCAGAGGGCTGACGTCACCAAGGCGATGTGTGCCAACCAGGCACGAATGACCTCACAGCAGAGGGCCCACCTCAGAGAAGTGTGACGAACCCAGTCAGGATCAGACATGCACCAGAGGGCCCACATCACCAAATGGATTGGAACCAGGCAGGAGTGTCCTCACATGAGTAGGGCCACATCATCTAAAGGTGAGGAACCCAGAACATGTGGCTTCAAACCATAGGACACCCATCACCAAGGGGCTGGGAGTGAGGCAGGCAGGAGGAGCCTCACAACAGAGGGCCCCAAAATAAGAAAGGTGAGGAATCCAGCAGTTGGAACCTCCCAGCAGGTGGCCCAGAGCACAGAGGCTAGGGGATCCAAGCCAGAGTGAACTAACACCAGACAGCCCACATCATGAAACTGTGAGCAACCCAGACATTGGGACCTCAGAGCAGAAGGCCCACATCCCCATGGTGATGGGAACATGACAGGAGTGTCCTGGCATCACTGGGCTCACATCAGAAAACGTGGGGTGCTCAGAAGTTAGGGCCTGACGCTAGAGGGCACTCATCACCAAGGGGAGGAGGCTCCCAGCAGGCTCCAGCTGCCACCAGAGGGCCAATGTCACCAAGGCGATGTGTGCCAGCCCGGCAGGAGTGACCTCACAGCAGAGGGCCCACCTCACAGAAGGGTGAGGAACACAGCCAGGATCAGACTCTCACCAGAGGGCCCACATCGCCAAGGGGATGGGAACCAGGCAGGAGTGTCCCCACACCAGTGGGACAACATCATCGAAAGGTGAGGATCCCAGCACATGTAGCCTCAAACCAGAGGAACCACATCACCAAGGGTTTCGGAATTAGGCTGGCAGGACTGGCCTCACAACACAGGGTCCATAGAATATAAAAGTTGAGGAATCCAGCAGTTGGAACCTCCCAGCAAGTGGCCCAGAGCACCGAGGCTATGGGATCCAGGCCACAGTGAACTCACAGCAGAGGGCCCACATCATGAACCTGTGAGCAGCCCAGCCGTTGGGACCTCAGAACAGAAGGCCCACATCCCCATTGGGATGGGAACCTGGCAGGAGTGGCTTCGCACCACTTAGCACATATCAGAAAATGTTAGGAGCCCAGCAGTTAGGGCCCGACGCAAGGGAGCCCTCATAACTGAGGGGAGGAGACTCCCAGCAGGTTCCAACTGCCAACAGAGGGCCCACGTCTACAAGGTGGCATGCGCCAGCCAGGCAGTAGTGACCTCACAGCAGAGGGCCTATCTCACAGAAGGGTGAGGAACCGAGGTAGGATGAGACTCTTGCCAGAAGGCCCACAACACCAAGGGGATGGGAACCAGTCAGGACTGTCCTCCCACCAGTGGGGCCACATCATTGAAAGGTGAAGAACCCAGCACATGCGGCCTCATATCAGAGGACATACATGACAAAGGGGATGGGAGTGAGGCAGGTAGGAGTAGCCTAAAAACAGAGGGCCCAAAGAATAAAAAAGGTGAGGAATCCAGCATTTGGAACCTCCCAGCAGGCGGCCGAGAGCACAGAAGCTATGGGATGCAGGCAGGAGTGAACTAACAGCAGAGAGCCCACATCATGAAACTGTGAGCCACCCAGGCGTTGGGACCTCAGAGCAGAAAGCCCACATCCCCATGGGGATGGGAACCTGACAGGAGTGTCCTGGCATCACTGGGTTCACATCAGAAAACGTGGGGAGCCCAGCAGTTAGGGCCTGATGCTAGAGGGCCGTCATCACCGAGGGCAGGAGGCTCCCAGCAGGCTCCATGTGCCAACAGAGGGCCCACGTCGCCAAGGTGATGTGTGCAAGTCAGGCAGGATTGACCTCACAACAGAGGGCCTACCTCACAGAAGAGTGAGGAACCCAGTCAGGATAAGACTGTCACCAGAAGGCCCACATCACCAAGGGGATGGGAACCAGGCAGGAGTGTCCTCACACCAGTGGGGCCACATCATTGAAAGTTGCGGAACCCAGCCCATGTGGCCTCAAACCAGAGGACCCACATCAAGAAGGGGTTGCGAGTGAGGCAGGCAGGAGGAGCATCGCAACACAGGACCCATAGAATACAAAAGTTGAGGAATCGAGCAGTTGGAACCTTCCAGCAGGCGGCCCAGAGCACAGAGGCTATGACATCCAGGCCAGAGCGAACTAACAGCAGAGAGCCCACATCATGAAACTGTGAACAACCCAGCCGTTGGGACCTCAGAGCAGAAGGCCCACATCCCAATGGGGATGTGAACCTGGATGGAGTGTCTTCGAACCACTGGGCGCACATCACAAAATGTGGTGAGCCCAGCAGTTAGGGCCTGATGCCAGAGGGTCCTCATCACCGAGGGGAGGAGACTCCCAGCAGGCTCCAAGTGCCACCAGAGGGCTCATGTCAACAAGGCGAGGTGAGCAAGCCAGGCAGGAGTGACCTCACAGCAGACGGCCCACCTCAAAGAAGGTGAGGAACCCAGCCAGGATCAGACTCTCAACAGAGGGCCCACATCACCAAGGGGATGTGAACCAGGCAGGAGTCTCCTAAGACCATTGGTCCCACATCATCGAAAGGTGAGGAACCCAGCACATGTGGCCTCAAACCAGAGGACACACATCACGAAGGGGCTGGGAGTGAGGCAGGCAGGAGGATCCTCACAACAGAGGGCCTAAAAAATTTAAAAAGTGAGGAATCCAGCAGTTGGAACCTCCCAGCAGGCGGCCAAGAGCACAGAGGCTATGGGATCCAGGCCACAGTGAACTAACACCAGAGAGCCCACATCATGAAACTGTGATCAACCCAGCCGTTGGAACCTCAGAGCAGAAGGCCCACATCCCCATGGAGATGGGAACCTAAGAGGAGTGCCCGAGCATCACTGGGCTCACTAAGAAAAGTTGGGGAGCCCAACAGTTAGGGCCTGACGTCAGAGGGCCCTCATCACAGAGGTGAGGAGGCTCCCAGCAGGGTCCAAGTGCCACCAGAGGGCTCATGTCAACAAGGCGAGGTGAGCAAGCCAGGCAAGAGTTACCTGATAGTAGAGGGCCCACCTCACAGATGGGTGAGGAACCCAGCCAGGATCAGACTCTCACCAGAGGGCCCACATCACAAAGGGGATGTGAACCAGGCAGGAGTCTCCTAAGACCATTGGCCCCACATCATCGAAAGGTGAGGAACCCAGCACATGTGACCTCAAACCAGAGGACACACATCACGAAGGGGCTGGGAGTGAGGCAGGCAGGAGGATCCTCACAACAGAGGGCCTAAAAAATTAAAAAAGTGAGGAATCCAGCAGTTGGAACCTCCCAGCAGGCGGCCAAGAGCACAGAGGCTATGGGATCCAGGCCTCTGTGAACTAACAGCAGAGAGCCCACATCATGAAAATGTGAACAACCCAGCCGTTGGGACCTCAGAGCAGAAGGCCCACATCCCCATGGAGATGGGGTCCTAAGAGGAGTGCCCAAGCATCATTGGGCTCACTAAGAAAAGTTGGTGAGCCCAGCAGTTAGGGCCTGACGCAAGAGGGCTCTCATCACCGGGGGCAGGAGATCCCCAGCACGCTCCAACTGCCACCACACAGCTGACTTCACCAAGGCAATGTGTGCCAGCCATGCAGGAGTGACCTATCAGCAGAGGGTCTCCCTCACAGAAGGGTGAGGAACACAGCCAGGAACAGACTCTCACCAGGGGGTCCACATAACCACGTGGATGAGAACCAGGCAGGAGTGTCCTCACACTAGTGGGGACACATCATCGAAAGGTGAGGAACCCAGCAAAGGTGGCCACAAACCAGAGGACCCACATCACCAAGGGGTTGAGAGTGAGGTAGGTGTCTGGACGGGCATATTTAACACTCATTTCCCACCAGGAAGAGGAATTAACCAAAGGCTCAGCATGCCCTGCCAGAAGCAGATTAGGGCGTGAAGCAGTCTTGCGGGTTTGCGGCCAGCTCACAAGAAAGCGAGTTGAAGAAAGGAGCTCAGGGGCCCTGTAATTCACAAACCTGCAGAGTTATAAATGACAGATAATGTCCAAAAATATATTGAAGTAAGGCTGCGAAGAGGACTTGAAAGCGGGGCAGAATTTCAGGAAACCGATTTCAGGAGGTAGACTGGATTTGCATTTAAAGCATAGGAAAAGAGGCAGAACATCGACAATGATGCACGTGACAAAAAAGGGCGTATGAGTTTGTTCCTGAATATATTCAGGAAAAAACACATACGCCCTTTTTGGCAAACCAAGCAAGCTTGCAATGGAAATCCGAACTACTATGAAGTGTCACTTCCCCCCGGTCTAAAGGGCCATCTGAAAAAAGTGTAAAATCCAGAAAGGCAGGACAGGCCATGGAGAACTAGGAGCCTTGTTATGCTGATGGGCGGGATGTAAATTGCCAACAGTCACTCTGGAGAAGTGTATAGTGTTTCCTGATACATCTGAAAAACAAAGCAACAGAGTCTAGGGCATTTCCACTTATGGTCTTATAGCTTAGGGAAATTAAAATCAAAAAGACACAGCCACCCCAAAATTTGGGATGGCTCTGTTTATAGGAACCTCTTCTACGGTACAAGTTAAATATTCCAGAGAACAAATAATTGATAAAGAAGTTGCGGTACTTACGTACAACAGAATACCACTCAGCAATGAAATCTGTGTCACCAGGCCTGTACCAGCATAATGAGTGGATTGAGGCACGATGATTCTAAGTGAAATAAGTCACACAGAAAAAGAAACATCATAAGGTATCACTAATGCACGGAATGTAAACTTGGCTACACAGGAACTGAATTACAAAACAGAACAGGGTCTCAAGTTTAGAAAACCAACTTATGCTTGCTTAAGGGGAAAGGTGAGTTGGGGTGCTGCATAAAACCAGAGTTTGAAATTAGCACAGATACCGTTCCATAATCCAAATATGTAATAGACAAGACCTACCCCTTGCTCAACGAAATGGACTCAACAATGAGGTATCACCTCACACCTGTTAGAATGGGCATCATCTGAAAATCTACAAACAACAAATGCTGGAAAGGGTGTGGAGAAAAGGAAGCCTCTTCCACTATTGTTGGGAATATAAATTGATACAGTCACTATGGAGAACAATATGGAGTTTCTTAAGAAACTATTAATAGAATTACCATATGATACAGCAATCCCAGTACTGGACATATACCCAGACAAAACCATAAATCAAAAAGAGACATTCACCGCAATGTTCATTGCATCACTATTTACAATATCGAGGTAATGGAAGCAACCTAAATGCCCACAGACAGACGAATGCATAAAGATGTGGTACATATATAAAATGGAATATTACTAAGCCATGAAAGGAATGAAATTGGGTCATTTGTAGAGACGTCGATGGATCTAGAGACTGTCATACAGAGTGAAGTAAGTCAGAAAGAGAAAAACAAATCTTGTATATTCATGCATATATGTGGAACCTAGAAAAACTGTACAGATTAACCGTTTTGCAAGGCATAAATAGAGCAACAGATGTAGACAACAATCGTATGGACAACAAGGGGGGAAAGCTCTTGGGGGGGTGGTGGTGGGAGGAGTTGAGAGATTGGGATTGGCATGTAAACATTTATATGTATAAAATAGATAACCAATAAGAACTTGCTGTATAAAAATATAAAATAAAATTCAAAATTAAAAAGAAATAAAATTTAAAAAACAAAACAGAAAAAACAATTATTCCCTTCACATACATGTATTTATATGAATAAATTATTTCCATGCTTATATCTGTAAATACAAAAAAGAGGAATAAATTCTACCTTGAACCAAAAACGAAAAAGAGAAAAAAAAAACAGAACCCACCAGTTACTCAGAGGAAAACCGTATCAGGGCCCTTGCTCCTGTTGTAAACAATTCTGAAGTTGGTCAGTGGTGGGGAATCGTCTCCCATTCAGCCAGCAGCCCCCACACAACAAGCGTCCTCATTGCAAAGCTGGGGCACCGTGCCGAGGCATCTGTGAGTGAACGTGAGCTGAGCCCCAGGCCAGTTGCTGTTGAACTGTTCCCACCCTTCCCAGGTAAAACACCTGAATATATACAAGGACTTGAAAGCCTAGAGGAAGGGCCATGGAGCCACATGAGTGACAGCATGCCAGCTGACTTGGTGCCTGCAGGCCAGCCAGGATGGCCCTGGTCCTGGGTGCTCTTCTGGAAGATTTCCATTTCCCTGCCTGAGATACCCGTCCTGTCCCTGCTCCCACTGCTTTTTTCCTTCCTCACCTCTGCCCAGGGAGAAATTCCAGCAGCAGGTATGGGTGACACATCCTCTTCTTTAGCAGGTGGCAGCCTGGCAACTGCTGCAGAAAGTCCAGCAGAACCCCACTCACACTGGGCCACCCACAAAGCCGTGGCCTCTCACTCCCTCCCACCAGCCCAGCCCCGAGACTGCTGACAGGGCAGAGAAAATGGCGTCAGGCACAGCTGCAGGGGCTCTTGCTGCCTGGAGTGGTATTTATATTGATCTCAACCCAGGCACACCTGGGGAGGGCTGGCCGGCACGGTAAGGCTGCCCAGGTCAGCCAATCATCACCCCTCAGGGGCTCACAGTTGCAGAAAATGGAACTTGCTGAACCGGCCAGGTCCAAGGAACAGGTGTGGGCTCCTGAGAGTCAGGATAGACAAGGGGCTGCAGCTTTGGCTTGTTTTCTAATCATTTTATCTGGCCCATTAGTGGGAGACAACTTCAAGAAAAGCCTCTCCTAATGAGAGGAACCCAGGAGTCAGGGAGAGGAGGGGTGGGTGGTGGTTGGAGACAGAGGCCTGGTGCCCCGGGTGCAGTGGAAGTCTCTGGAAGACCAGGTGGAGGGAGGCCACACAGAGTGATGCCCAGGGTCACAGACCTGTCGGAGCTGCTGTTTGTTAGTTCAAGTCCTGCTCTGAGGTGCTCTGTGTCAGCTCTGAGCGACAGGTGAGATGGGGGTGCTCTTCAGTGAGAGCTATGTGCACGGTTCCTGTGTGCCCAGCCCTGCCACGGTACCTGCAAGGGTAGCTCTGTATCCTGGGAGAGGCCTGACCACGAGAGCCCCGTGGGCTGGGTTGGGGGTGGGGTACCTGCCCAGGAGAGCTCCATATCCTGGGATTGCCCTGACCACGAGAGCCCCATGGGCTGCTGGGGACCTGGTAAAGGATGTCAGGACAGTCAGTGAAGCCACCGAGGATATACCTCCAGTTGCTCCTAATTCCTACACCCTGCTGGTCATTCTACCAACCACCAGGACATGGTATTCTGTATTAGTCTCAATGATGCCTTCTTTTGTATTCCATTAGTCCCAGAGTCACAAGAAATTTTGGCTTGTGAGTGGCAGGACTCAACATACAACTAAAACAATACTTCCGGGCCGTCTTGCCCCAAGGGTTCAAAAATTCCCACACCATCTTTGGGGAAAGCTTAGCTAAAGACCAAAAAGTTCTACCTCTGGAAAAGGAAACCCTCCTTCAATATGCAGATGACATTCTGATCGCCAGCCCTACTAAGGAGGCCTCTGAACTACCAAGCCAATAAAGGATAGAAGTTGTCCAAGAAAAAGCTCAAATATCACAGACTGCGGTGACCTGCCTGGGCTTCATTCTCACAGAAGGTCAGAGAAGCCCATCCCAGGAAAGGGAAGAAACCATTTGCAGCCTTACCCCTTTCTAAAACTAGAAGACAGCTTAGGGGTTCCTGGGGAGGCCAGGGTTTGCTGCTTCTGGATCCCTAACTACAGTCTACTAGCTGGGCCTCTATATGAAACACTGAAAGGAAAAGATGATGATCCTTTTGAACAGAATCCAGAAGTGGCCTTTCAAGAATGGAAAGAGCAGTCAATTCAGACCCTTGCCCTGGAACTCCCTAATTGAGCTAAACCCTTTGACCTTTCCATTCCCGGTGAAAGGTGAGTCGCCATTGGAGAATTAGTGCAAAAACTGGGACCACTTGAAATGGAACAACACAAGAATGCCATCCAGGTAGGATAAACTACAGTCACCAAGGGGCTTGGCCCACTGCCACATCTGGCCAAGATACTGGCGGTATCTAAAAACCTGAAAATCAGCAGCCCAAAAGGCCACCTCTCTCCTAAGGGAAAAGGACCCCACGTGGTGATCCTAATCACCAACCATGCCCTGAAGTTGCAGGGTTCACTCCGTGGGCACACCGACCTCGAGTGAGGAGGCCCTCCAACTCCAACATCCAGAGAGATAACCGGGGGCAACAGGGCACCATGACGACTCGTGTGAACATCACTTGACCTGGAGTTTCTCTCATAAAACAACAATAGTGTGTCCCGAAGGAGTAGACTACTGCTTGCAGGACTTACTGCACCCGGAGGGGAGCTAATAATCTTGGCGGGGGAAACGTATATCACACTGTCACCATAGAAAAGCCTACAGACACCGTGATGATGGTGGCCAATAAGACCGGCTGGACTCCTGTTTACTTCAAAAGGCTGTTGACTCAGTGGCCATCATGGTCCTTGATCACCATTGACCCTGGACTGTCTGGGAGTTGAGCGGGCAGGGCTCTGACACCTGGTGCTGTTTTTACGTTAATTCAGGGGCCTAATTGAAGAAAGAGCAGACTACTGGTCAGAGCATCTAGGCTGGCAGAAACGGTCAGCCTAAGGTGGCCGAACAAATGTGGGGCGGGGTGAAACTGGCCCCCACAGCGTCTCTGCACATCTCTTTCCTGGACCCTTAAAGGTCATTAGAATCTATAACACTTCCAATGCTGGTGCTCAGGCGGACGAGCAGGGAGGCAGGGGTCCTGGGGCCAATCAACGTCACCTGGAGGCTGCTGGGGAGAAGTTCTGACCCTCGTCCCCTGGTATGAGGGCTCCCAACTCAGCACTCAGCAGTTACAGAAGAAGGGTCTGCACCCTCAGCACTCCAAGAATGAGGAACGGGACAAAAGGCAGAGGAGGGGTTTGTCCCCAGCAAAGCCCATTAAAAATCCCTGGGAGATAAAAATAGAATCTGGGCAATAAAGTCAAGTCTGACCTTTTTTATCCTTTGTGCTTTGTCTAATTTCACGTGCTCCTAGGGTCCCGCATGCAGAGGTTCCACACCCGGCACTTCAGACCAGATTTCCTAGTGCAGAATGGCTGGGTCGACACCTCAGCTCCTGGGGCCCAGTGCAGACTCCGAGATATAGAGGCTGAGCTGCAGCCAACCCGGCCCTCGAGTGCTCCGCCCCCTCCCTCCCACTGACTCTGACAGGATCTCTACACAGCAGCCCAGCCCACAGCCCACGGGGTAGTGCGTGCTCTCACCTCTCCATTCTCTGTTTAAAATATAAAGTTTCCTTTGCTTGTGAACCAAACTCAGTCTCGATCTGTTGGCCCCAATGACACTGGGCAGGGGGACACTTGTTGGGGTCCACTCTGGAGGATCAGTAACAGAAATTGAGACTATTGTAACTTCAATGAACAGATGTGTGAGCCAAACTGTAGTTAACATAGAACAGTTTATAAGGCTCGGGTAAAATAAGATGTTTCTAACACTTCCATTTGATATTTCCATCACTTTATTATAAGCAAGTTCAGTGAAAAGGTTTGTCTTATTTGTCAGGTCAATATTAGAGAAATGAAGTGATTTCTTTCCAAGGATGTACACCTAATAATCTTGGTTAAAGCTTCAATCTTGTTTTAAATGCTTTTCCATTGAAAATGATACCTCTCTTTCAGCTCCCCCATTTCTGAGAAGTATAAAATCTTATAATTTATTATTACCAAAGGGGAAAGGTGGGAGGAGGGATAAATTAACAGTTTGGAATTAACACATACACACTGCTATGTATAAAATAGATCATCAACAAGGAACTACTGTATAGCACAGGGAACTACACTCAATATTTTGCAATAACCTATAAGGGGAAATAATCGGAAAAAGAATAGATATTTTTATTGACATCATCTATCAATGACAGTTAAAGTGTAACCTAAGGGAAGCCGGTGGTGAGTGCTTCTGACCCTGAAGACTTCAAACATCTAAAGTTTGGACTCTGCCTACTTCCCAAGGCCCTTAATGAACATATGTGTAGCCGTAGCTTAAAAAATTCCCCAGTTTGGGTTTCGGGGAGACACTGATTTTGAAAAAGCCCTGGTGTTCTCCTTACATGAATGGGACTCTTCCTACTGCTAAAACATGTCTGTCACACCCAGAGGATGGTATACCGTCTGATCGGGAAGAGTTTGGAAAAGGCATCTCATCTCCTCATCTCCTGGTGCTCGGGTTCACCCCTCCAGCGTCTTTACTAACAGTCTCCCCACTTGGAGATGTCAGCACTGTCAACATCCTGTTGCGTACAGTTTGGAATTTGTCCAGAGGATGAAGCGGAAGGATGAGGAACAATGAGAGACAAGTCCTAGGTGTTCAGACAGGCACATGTCACTCTAATTTCCAATCAGGAAGACGAATTGACCAAAGGCTAGGGTTGCCCATGGAAACAGTATAGGGCTTGAGGAAATCCCACTGCTTTGTGGCCAGTTCCCATAAACACAAGTTGAACAATGGAACTCAGGGGCAGTAAAATTCACGAAACTGCAGAGTTGAAAATATCTATCACTGAAAAATGTCTTGAGGAAAGTCAGAGAAAAGGATTGGTAAGCAAGGGAGAATGGCAGGAAAGGGATTTGAGGAGGTAGAAAGGACTCGCCATTAAGCACAAGAAAAGGGGCTGAACATTGCCAACATTGCAGTTGGCCAAAAAGGCTGTATGCGTTTTTTTCTGTATATATTCAAGAAAAGGGCATACACTTTTTTAGCCAACCAAACAGGTGGGCACTGGAAATCAATACTACAAAAGATATCACTTCGCATCAGTCAGAAGAGCCATCCTCATAAAGTGTAAACACCAGAAATGCAGGACAGGGCAAGGAGAAGAGGGAGCCCTGTGAGGCTTATAGTGGAAATGTATATTGCCAACGGCCATTCTGGAGAAGTGTATTGTGTTTACTAAAGCATCTAAAAAATGAGCTACAGAGCATAGGGCACTTGCACTCATGGGCGTATGTCTTGGGAAAAACAAAAATCGAGAGGACACAGGCACCCCAATGTTTACTGCCTCTCTGTTTAAAAGATCCTCGACTAGGATATAACTTAAATGTCTCTGGAGGGAAAAAATGGATAGAGATGTGGTACTTATGTAGAGTGGAATATTACTCAGCCTGGAAATCAATGAAATATGGCCAGTTGTAACAACTCCGGAGGAGTTACGTATGATCATTCTAAGTGACATAATTCAAAAAGAAAAAGACACATATCATAAGATATCACTTAAAGGTGGAATCCAAAATGGCTACACATGAAATAAATTACAAAAGAAAAACATAGTCAAGTATGTAGAAAACACGCGTAAGGCTGCTAAACGGGAAAGGTGGGGAGGGGTGAGGCATCATCCAGGAGGTTGAAATTAGCAAAGATACCATTCCAAATACCAAACTGATAATCAACAAGGCCTACACGGTAGCTAAAAGAACTGCACTCAGCACACTCAAGTCACCGGAAAAGAATATATATGACTGGTAAGAATCTGAAAAAGAATTTATTGATGTCTCTCTGTATGTGAATCAAGTGGATGTACAGCAGCAAGAAACAGAGCTTTGAAAATCAGCTGTAACCAATATAGTAATAAATTGAAAAAAATAAACGACAGAGAGACAGAGAAAACCTCTTACAACTTTTCCTCAGGGACGGTGATGCAACATGGATTGAACACATCTAGACCCACAGCAGGATGACACATAAGGCTGGAAACTGTTCGTGCTAAGAGAAATGTGAGGTTGGGTGAGGAAATGCACACCCTTTAAAGTAATACTACCTGGTACCCATTCAATGGGTCCCAAATCTGCAGGTTCAAGGGATCTTCCTACAGCTAAAACATGCATGGAAAACCCAGAGGACTGTACACCATGTGATGGGGAGATGTGTCTAAAATGCACCTCATTTATCCTCTCCTGGTGCTCCTGTTCATCATTCCAGCCACGTTACTTAGAATCTCCCCACTTAGAGAATCAGCACATTTAAACTTCTGTTTCACACATTTTGCAAATTGTGAGGAGGATGAACGGGAAGAGGGGGAACCAATGAGAGAATAGTTGTAGGGGTTTGGACGGGCACATGTCACTCTAATTTCCCATTAAGAATAAGAAGTAAAAAAAGGCTCAGCCCGCCTCGCTGGAGCCAAAATAGGGCCTGAAGCAATCCTGCGGCTTTGAGGCCAGCTCACAAAAGAGCAACTTAAAAAATGGAGCTCAGGGTCACTGCAATTCACAAACCTGCAGAGTTATAAATGAAAACTAACGTCCAAAAATATGTTGAGGTAAGGCAAAGAAGAGGATCTGAATGCAAGACAGAATTGCAAGAAACAGATTTCAAGAGATAGATTGGACTCGTCTTTAAAGCACATGAAAAGCGGCAGAATTTTGACAATGATGCAGTTGGCCCAAAAAGGAGTATGCGTTTTTTCCTGAATATATCCAGGAAAAAACGCATACGCACTTTATGGGCAACCAAGCAAGCAAGCAATGCAAATGTGCACAACAAAGAAGTCTCATTTCCCACCGGTCAAAAGGGCCATCCGAAAAAATTGTAAAAACCAGAAATGCAGGACAGGCCATGGAGAACAGGGAGCCTTTATACGCTGATGGACAGTGTGTGAACTGCCGAGAGCCACTCTGGAGAAGTGTATGGTGGTTCCTAAATCATCTAAAAAACAGAGCTACAGAGCATAGGGCACTTCCAATCATGGAAGTATATCTAGGGAAGTCTAAAAATCAACAAGACACAAGCACACCACAGTTTAGGGCTACTCTGTTTACAAGAACCTCAACTTCAGTACACCTTAAATATCCCAGGAAAGAGAACAATGGATAAAGAAAATGTGGTACTTATGTACAATGGAATATCTCTTCACCATGAAATCAATGTAATAAGGCTAGTAGAAGGATAAAGAGTGGATTTAGGTCCGATAATACTACTTGAAATAAGTCAAACAGAAAAAGAAACATATCATAAGATATCACTTATAGAGGGAGGATAAATATGGCTGCACAAAAAATGAATTACAAAACAGAACAGTGTCTCACATTTAGAAAACACACTTATGTCAGCTTAAGGGGAAAGGAGAGGTGGGGTGATGCATAAAACCAGAGTTTGAAATTAGCACAGATACCGTTCAATAAACCAAATAGGTATTAGACAAGATCTACACCTTGCTCAATGAACTGGCCTCAACACACCCTATACACCGCAGAGAAATATATCTGAGTAATAAGAATCTTAAAACCCATGTATTGATATATCTCCATAAGGGAATCAAGTGTGTGCAGAGTGGCCAAACACAGCAGTGAAAATGAGCTAAACCCCATTATAGAAATAAATTTTAAAACCAAAACGCAGAAACAATGAAAGAGAGAAAAATTCTTACAAAATTCGCTCAGGGGCTGTGATGCAACCTGGAATGACCACATATAAACCCACAGCTGGATAAGACATAAGGCTGGACACTTGGGGCTGAGAGGATTGGTGAGCTTTGGTGAGCAACTGCCGAAAGTTTAATGCAATACTTCATGCTACTCATTCCAAGGGTCCCAACACTCCAGGTTGAAGGGAATCTTCCTACAGCTAAACCATGCATGGGAAATCCAGCGGATGGTATATCATATGATCGGGAAAGGTTTCTAAAACGCACCTCATTTTCCTCTCCTGGGGTTCCGGATCAACATTCCAGCCACTTTACTAACAACATCCCCACACGGAGAGTCAATGCCTTTAAGTTCCGGTATCGCACAGTCTGCAGTTAGTGCGGAGGATGAATGGGAATAGGGGGAACCAGTGAGAAAATAGCTGTAGCGGTTTCAATGGGCACATGCCACTCTAATTTCACATCAGGAAGAAGAATTAACCAAAGGCAGAGCAAGGCGCCCCAGATGAAGAATAGGGCATGAAAAAATCCTGTGGATATGAGGCAAGATCACAAAAATAAGAGCTGAAAAATGGAGCTAAGGGCCACTGCAATTCAAAAACCTGCAGAGTTATAAAGGCCAACTATTTTCCAAAAGTATATTGAGGTAAGGCTATGAAGAAGCACTGACAGCAAGGTAGAATTGCAGGAAACCGATTTCAAGAGGTAGACTAGAATTGCATTGACAACATATGAAAAGACTCAGAACGTCGACAATGATGCACTTGGCCAAAAAGGGCGCATGCGTTTTTTCCTGAATATATTCAGGAAGAAACGCATATGCCCTTTCTGGCCAACCAAGGAAGCTTGCAAAGGAAATCTGCACTACAATGAAGTCTCACTTCCCCCAGGTCAAAAGGGCCATCTGAAAAAGTGTAAAATCCAGAAAGGCAGGACAGGCCATGGAGAACTGGGAACCTTGTTATGCTGGTGGGCGGGATGTAAATTGGCAACAGCCACTCTGAAGAAGTGTATGGTGTTTCCTGAAACATCTAAAAAACAAAGCAACAGAGCCTAGGGCACTTCCACTTATGGTCCTATAGCTTAGGGAAATTAAAATAAAAAAGACACAGCCACCCCAAAGTTTGGGACGGCTCTGTTTACAAGAACCTCGTTTACGGTACAAGTTCAATATCGCAGAAAGCGAAAAATGGATAAAGAAGTTGTGGTACTTACGTACAATGCAATATCACTCAGCAATGAAATCTATGTCATCAGGCCCATAGCAGCATAATGAGTGGATTCAGGTACGATGATTCTAAGTGAAATAAGTCACAAAGAAAAAGAAACATCATAAGATATCACTATTACACGGAATGTAAACTTGGCTACACAGGAACTGAATTACAAAACAGAACAGGGTCTCAAATGTAGAAAACGAACTTATGCTTGCTTAAGGGGAAAGGTGAGTTGGGGTGCTGCATAAAACCAGAGATTGAAATTAGCACAGATACCGTTCCATAAGCCAAATATGTAATAGACAAGAGCTACTCCTTGCTCAACGAAGTGGACTCAACACCCCATATTAAACGCCTAAGAATATACCTGACTAGTAAGAATCTTAAAATCTATGGATATATATGTCTCCGAAAGAGAATCAAGCGTGTGTACAGCGGCATAAACGCAGCAGTGATAGGATTGGTGAGGATCGATGAGCAAATGCAGACCCTTTGAAGTCATATTGCATGGTACACATTCCATGGGTCACAACTCTCCAGGTTTAAGGGATTCTTCCTTCAGCTAAAACATGCATGTGGAACCCAGAGTATGATCCACCGTGTGATCGAGAAACGTATTCAAATGTGTCTCAGGTTTCGTCCCCTGGTACTCGGGTGCAACATTCCAGACGTTTTACTAACACTCTTTCCACTTGGAGAGTCAGTGCCTTTAAACTTCTGTTTGGCCCAGTTTGCAATTTCTGCGGGAAATGAACAGGAATAGGTAGAACCAATGAGAGAATAGATGGAGGTGTCTGGAGGGAAAATTTAACTCTCATTTCCCACCAGGAAGAGGAATTAACCAAAGGCTCAACGTGCCAAGCCGGAACCACACTAGGGCCTGAAGCAAGGCTGCGGTGTTGCGGCCAGCTCACAAGAAAGCAAGTTGAAGAAAGGAGCTCAGGGACACTGTAATTCACAAAACTTCAGAGTTATAAATGACAGCTATCGTCCAAAAGTATATTGAAGTAAGGCTGCCAAGAGGACTTGAAAGCGGGGCAGAATTGCCGGAAACCGATTTCAGGTGGTAGACTGGAATTGCATGTAAAGCATAGGAAAAGAGGCAGAACGTCCACAATGATGCACTTGGCCAAAAAGGGCGTATGCGTTTTTTCCTGAATATATTCAGGAAAAAACGCATACGCCCTTTTTGGCCAACCAAGCAAGCTTGCAAAGGAAATCTGCACTACAATGAAGTCTCACTGCCCCCCGGTCAAAAGGGCCATCTGAAAAAAATGTAAAATCCAGAAAGGCAGGACAGGCCATGGAGAACTGGGAGCCTTGTTATGCTCATGGGCGGGATGTAAATTGCCCACAGCCACTCTGGAGAAGTGTATGGTGTTTCCTGAAACATCTAAAAAAAAAAGCAACAGAGCCTGGGGCACTTCCACTTATGGTCCTATAGCTTAGGGAAATTAAAATCAAAAAGACAAAGCCACCCCAAAATTTGGGACGGTTCTGTTTACAAGAACCTCGTTTACGGTACAAGTTCAATATCACAAAAAGCGAAAAATGGATAAAGAAGTTGTGGTACTTACGTACAATGCAATCTCACTCAACAATGAAATCTATGTCATCAGGCCCGTAGCAGCATAATGAGTGGATTCAGGTACGATGACTCTAAGAGAAATAAGTCACACAGCAAAAGAAACATCATAAAATATCACTACTACACGGAATGTAAACTTGGCTACACAGGAACTGAATTACAAAACTGAACAGGGTCTCAAATGTAGAAAACCAACGTATGCTTGCTTAAGGGGAAAGGTGAGTTGGGGTGCTGCACAAAACCAGAGATTGAAATTAGCACAGATACCGTTCCATAAGACAAATATGTAATAGACAAGAGCTAAACCTTGCTCAACGAAGTGGACTCAACACCCCATATTAAACGCCTAATAATATACCTGACTAGTAAGAATCTTAAAACCTATGGATTTATATGTCTCCGAAAGAGAATCAAGTGTGTGTACAGCGGCATAAACGCAGCAGTGATAGGACTGGTGAGGATCGGTGAGCAAATGCAGACCCTTTGAAGTCATATTGCATGGTACCCATTCCATGGGTCTCAACTCTCCAGGTTTAAGGGATTCTTCCTTCAGCTAAAACATGCATGTGGAACCCAGAGTATGATCCACCGTGTGATCGGGAAACGTGTTCAAATGTGAGTCAGTTTTCGTACCCCGGTACTCGGGTGCAACATTCCAGACGCTTTACTAACACTCTCCCCACTTGGAGAGTCAGTGCCTTTAACCTCCTGTTTGGCCCAGTTTGCAATTTCTGCGGAAAATGAACAGGAATAGGGAGAACCAATGAGAGACTAGCTGGAGGTGTCTGGACAGGCAAATTTAACTCTCATTTCCCACCAGGAAGAGGAATTAACCAAAGGCTCAGCGTGCCATGCCGGAACCACACTAGGGCCTGACGCAATGCTGCGGTGTTGCGGCCAGCTCACAACAAAGCGAGTTGAAGAAAGGAGCTCAGGGGCACTGTAATTCACAAACCTGCAGAGTTATAAATGACAGCTATCGTCCAAAAAGATATTGAAGTAAGGCTGCCAAGAGGACTTGAAAGCGGGGCAGAATTGCAGGAAACCGATTTCAGGAGGTAGACTGGAATTGCATGTAAAGCATAGGAAAAGAGGCAGAACGTCCACAATGATGCACTTGGCCAAAAAGGGCGTATGCGTTTTTTCCTGAATATATTCAGGAATAAACGCATACGCCCTTTTTGGCCAACCAAGCAAGCTTGAAAAGGAAATCTGCACTACAATGAAGTCTCACTGCCCCCCGGTCAAAGGGGCCATCTGAAAAAAGTGTAAAATCCAGAAAGGCAGGACAGGCCATGGAGAACTGGGAGCCTTGTTATGCTGATGGGCGGGATGTAAATTGCCAACAGCCAATCTGGAGAAGTGTATGGTGTTTCCTGAAACATCTAAAAAACAAAGCAACAGAGCCTAGGGCACTTCCACTTATGGTCCTATAGCTTAGGGAAATTAAAATCAAAAAGACACAGCCACCCCAAAGTTTGGGACAGCTGTGTTTACAAGAAGCTCGTTTACGGTACAAGTTCAATATCAGAGAAAGCGAGAAATGGATAAAGAATTTGTGGTACTTACTTTGAATGCAATATCACTCAGCAATGAATTCTATGTTATCAGGCCCGTAGCTGCATAATGAGTGGATTCAGGTACGATGATTCTAAGTGAAATAAATCACACAGAAAAGAATCATCATAAGATATCACTAATACATGGAATGTAAACTTGGCTACACAGGAACTGAATTACAAAACAGAACAGCATCTCAAATGTAGAAAACCAACTTATGCTTGCTTAAGGGGAAAGGTGAGTTGGGGTGCTGCATAAAACCAGAGATTGAAATTAGCACAGATACCGTTCCATAAGCCAAATATGTAATAGACAAGAGCTACTCCTTGCTCAAAGAAGTGGACTCAACACCCCATTTTAAACGCCTAAGTATATACTTGACTAGTAAGAATCTTAAAACCTATGGATTTATATCTCTCCGAAAGAGAATCAAGCGTGTGTACAACGGCATAAACGCAGCAGTGATAGGATTGGTGAGGTTCGGTGAGCAAATGCAGACCCTTTGAAGTCATATTGCATGGTACCCTTTCCATGGGTCTCAACTCTCCAGGTTTAAGGGATTCTTCCTTCAGCTAAAACATGCATGTGGAACCCAGAGTATGATCCACCGTGTGATCGGGAAACGTGTTCAAATGTGTCTCAGTTTTCATCCCCTGGTACTCGGGTGCAACATTCCAGATGCTTTACTAAGACTCTCCCCATTTGGAGAGTCAGTGCCTTTAAACTTCTGTTTGGCCCAGTTTGCAATTTCTGCAGAAAATGAACAGGAATAGGGAGAACCAATGAGAGACTAGATGGAGGTGTCTGGACGGGCAAATTTAACTCTCATTTCCCACCAGGAAGAGGAATTAACCAAAGGCTCAGCATGTCATGCCGGAACCAAACTAGGGCCTGAAGCAGTCGTGCGGTGTTGCGGTCAGCTCACAAGAAACCGAGTTGAAGAAAGGAGCTCAGGGGCACTGTCATTCACAAACCTGCAGAGTTATAAATGACAGCTATCGTCCAAAAATATATTGAAGTAAGGCTGCCAAGAGGACTTGAATGCGTGGCAGAATTGCAGGAAAGCAATTTCAGGAGGTAGACTGGAATTGCATGTAAAGCATAAGAAAAGAGGCAGAACGTCCACAATGATGCACTTGGCCAAAAAGGGCGTATGCGTTTTTTCCTGAATATATTCAGGAAAAAACGCATACGCACTTTTTGGCCAACCAAGCAAGCTTGCAAAGGAAATCTGCACTACAATGAAGTTTCACTGCCCACTGGTCAAAAGGGCCATCTGAAAAAAGTGTAAAATCCAGAAAGGCAGGAGAGGCCATGGAGAACTGGGAGCCTTGTTATGCTGATGGGCGGGTTGTAATTTGCCAACAGGCACTCTGGAGAAGTGTATGGTGTTTCCTGAAACATCTAAAAAACAAAGCAACGGAGCCTAGGGCACTTCCACTTATGGTCCTATAGCTTAGGGAAATTAAAATCAAAAAGACACAGCCACCGCAATGTTTGGGACGGCTCTGTTTACAATACCTCGTTTACGGTACAAGTTCAATATCACAGAAAGCAAGAAATGGGTAACGAAGTTGTGGTACTTACGTACAATGCAATATCACTCAGCAATGAAATCTATGTCATCAGGCCCGTAGCAGCATAATGAGTGGATTCAGTACGATGATTCTAAGTGAAATAAATCACACAGAAAAGAAATATCATAAGATATCACTAATACATGGAATGTAAACTTGGCTAAACAGGAACTGAATTACAAAACAGAACAGGGTCTCAAATGTAGAAAATCAACTTATGCTTGCTTAAGGGGAAATGTGAGTTGGGGTGCTGTATAAAACCAGAGATTGAAATTAGCACAGATACCATTCCATAAGCCAAATATGTAATAGACAAGAGCTACACCTTGCTCAACGAAGTGGACTCTACAGCCCATATTAAACGCCTAAGAATATACCTGACTAGTAAGAATCTTAAAACCTATGGATTTATATGTCTCTGAAAGAGAATCAAGCGTGTGTACAGCGGCATAAACGCAGCAGTGATAGGATTGGTGAGATTTGGTGAGCAAATGCAGACCCTTTGAAGTCATATTGCATGGTACCCATTCCATGGGTCTCAACTCTCCAGGTTGAAGGGATTCTTCCTTCAGCTAAAACATGCATGTGGAACCCAGAGTATGATCCACCATGTGATCGGGAAACGTGTTCAAATGTGTCTCAGTTTTCATGCCCTGGTACTCGGGTGCAACATTCCAGATGCTTTACTAACACTCTCCCCACTTGGAGAGTCAGTGCCTTTAACCTCCTCTTTGACCCAGTTTGCAATTTATGTGTAAGACAAACAGGAATAAGGAGAACCAATGGGAGACTAGCTGGAGGTGTCTGGATGGGCAAATTTAACTCTCATTTCCCACCAGGAAGAGGAATTAACCAAAGACTCAGTGTGTCATGCCGGAACCACACTAGGGCCTGAAGCAATCTTGCGGTGTTGCGGCCAGCTCACAAGAAAGCAAGTTGAAGAAAGGAGGTCAGGGCCACTGTCATTTTCAAAACTGCAGAGTTATAAATGACACCTATCGTCCAAAAATATATTGAAGTAAGGCTGCCAAGAGGACTTGAAAGCGGGGCAGAATTGCAGGAAACCGATTTCAGGAGGTAGACTGGAATTGCATGTAAAGCATAGGAAAAGAGGCAGAACGTCCACAATGATGCACTTGGCCAAAAAGGGCATATGCGTTTTTTCCTGAATATATTCAGGAAAAAACGCATACGCCCTTTTTGGCCAAGCAAGCAAGCTTGCAATGGAAATCTGCACTACAATGAAGTCTCACTGCCCCCCGGTCAAAAGGGCCATCTGAAAAAAGTGTAAAATCCAGAAAGGCAGGACAGGCCATGGAGAACTGGGAGCCTTGTTATGCTCATGGGCGGGATGTAAATTGCCAACAGCCACTCTGGAGAAGTGTATGTTGTTTCCTGAAACATCAAAAAAACAAAGCAACAGAGCCTAGGGCACTTCCACTTATGGTCCTATAGCTTAGGGAAATTAAAATCAAAAAGACACAGCCACCCCAAAGTTTGGGACGGTTCTGTTTACAAGAACCTCGTTTACGGTACAAGTTCAATATCGCAGAAAGCCAAAAATGGATAAAGAAGTTGTGGTACTTACGTACAATGCAATATCACTCAGCAATGAAATCTATGTCATCAGGCCCATAGCAGCATAATGAGTGGATTCAGGTACGATGATTCGAAGTGAAATAAGTCACACAGAAAAAGAAACATCATAAGATATCACTACTACACGGAATGTAAACTTGGCTACACAGGAACTGAATTACAAAACAGAACGGGGTCTCAAATGTAGAAAACCAACGTATGCTTGCTTAAGGGGAAAGGTGAGTTGGGGTGCTGCATAAAACCAGAGATTGAAATTAGCACAGATACCGTTCCATAAGCCAAATATGTAATAGACAAGAGCTACTCCTTGCTCAACGAAGTGGACTCAACACCCCATATTAAATGCGTAAAAATATACCTGATTAGTAAGAATCTTAAAACCTATGGATTTATATGTCTCCGAAAGAGAATCAAGTGTGTGTACAGTGGCATAAACGCAGCAGTGATAGGATTGGTGAGGAGCGGTGAGCAAATGCAGACCCTTTGAAGTCATATTGCATGGTACCCATTCCATGGGTCTCAACTCTCCAGGTTTAAGGGATTCTTCCTTCAGCTAAAACATGCATGTGGAACCCAGAGTATGATCCACCGTGTGATCGGGAAACGTGTTCAAATGTGTCTCAGTATTCGTCCCCCGGTACTCGGGTGCAACATTCCAGACGCTTTACTAACACTCTCCCCACTTGGAGAGTCAGTGCCTTTAACCTCCTGTTTGGCCCAGTTTGCAATTTCTGCAGAAAATGAACAGGAATAGGGAGAAACAAGATAGACTTGCTTCAGGTGTCTGGACGGGCAAATTTAACTCTCATAACCCACCAGGAAGAGGAATTAACCAAAGGCTCAGCGTGCTGTGCCGGAACAACACTAGGGCCTGAAGCAATCCTGCGGTGTTGTGACCAGCTCACAAGAAAGCGAGTTGAAGAAAGGAGCTCAGGCGCACTGTCATTCACAAACCTGCAGAGTTATAAATGACAGCTATCATCCAAAAATATATTGAAGTAAGGCTGCCAAGAGGACTTGAAAGCGGGGCAGAATTGCAGGAAACCGATTTCAGGAGGTAGACTGGAATTGCATGTAAAGCATAGGAAAAGAGGCAGAACGTCCACAATGATGGACTTGGCCAAAAAGGGCATACGCGTTTTTTCCTGTATATATTCAGGAAAACATGCATATGCCCTTTTTGGCCAACCAATCAAGCTTGAAAAGGAAATCTGCACTACAATAAGGTCTCACTGCGCCCCGGTCAAATGGGCCATCTGAAAAAAGTGTAAAATCCAGAAAGGCAGGACAGGCCATGGAGAACTGGGAGCCTTGTTATGCTCATGGGCGGGATGTAAATTGCCAACAGCCACTCTGGAGAAGTGTATGGTGTTTCCTGAAACATCTACAAAACAAAGCAACAGAGCCTAGGGCACTTCCACTTATGGTCCTATAGCTTAGGGAAATTAAAATCAAAAAGACACAGCCACCCCAAAGTTTGGGACGGCTCTGTTTACAAGAACCTCGTTTACGGTACAAGTTCAATATCGCAGAAAGTGAAAAATGGATAAAGAAGTTGTGGTACTTACGTACAATGCAATATCACTCAGCAATGAAATCTATGTCATCTGCCTGTAGCAGCATAATGAGTGGATTCAGGTACGATGACTCTAAGTGAAATAAGTCACACAGAAAAAGAAACATCATAAGATATCACTACTACACGGAATGTAAACTTGGCTACACAGGAACTGAATTACAAAACAGAACAGGGTCTCAAATGTAGAAAACCAACTTATGCTTGCTTAAGGGGAAAGGTGAGTTGGGGTGCTACATAAAACCAGAGATTGAAATTAGCACAGATACCGTTCCATAAGCCAAATATGTAATAGACAAGAGCTACTCCTTGCTCAACGAAGTGGACTCAACACCCCATATTAAACGCCTAAGAATATACCTGACTAGTAAGAATCTTAAAACCTATGGATTTATATCTCTCCGAAAGAGAATCAAGCGTGTGTACAACGGCATAAACGCAGCAGTGATAGGATTGGTGAGGTTCGGTGAGCAAATGCAGACCCTTTGAAGTCATATTGCATGGTACCCTTTCCATGGGTCTCAACTCTCCAGGTTTAAGGGATTCTTCCTTCAGCTAAAACATGCATGTGGAACCCAGAGTATGATCCACCGTGTGATCGGGAAACGTGTTCAAATGTGTCTCAGTTTTCATCCCCTGGTACTCGGGTGCAACATTCCAGATGCTTTACTAAGACTCTCCCCATTTGGAGAGTCAGTGCCTTTAAACTTCTGTTTGGCCCAGTTTGCAATTTCTGCAGAAAATGAACAGGAATAGGGAGAACCAATGAGAGACTAGATGGAGGTGTCTGCACGGGCAAATTTAACTCTCATTTCCCACCAGGAAGAGGAATTAACCAAAGGCTCAGCATGTCATGCCGGAACCAAACTAGGGCCTGAAGCAGTCGTGCGGTGTTGCGGTCAGCTCACAAGAAACCGAGTTGAAGAAAGGAGCTCAGGGGCACTGTCATTCACAAACCTGCAGAGTTATAAATGACAGCTATCGTCCAAAAATATATTGAAGTAAGGCTGCCAAGAGGACTTGAATGCGTGGCAGAATTGCAGGAAAGCAATTTCAGGAGGTAGACTGGAATTGCATGTAAAGCATAAGAAAAGAGGCAGAACGTCCACAATGATGCACTTGGCCAAAAAGGGCGTATGCGTTTTTTCCTGAATATATTCAGGAAAAAATGCATACGCACTTTTTGGCCAACCAAGCAAGCTTGCAAAGGAAATCTGCACTACAATGAAGTTTCACTGCCCACCGGTCAAAAGGGCCATCTGAAAAAAGTGTAAAATCCAGAAAGGCAGGAGAGGCCATGGAGAACTGGGAGCCTTGTTATGCTGATGGGCGGGTTGTAATTTGCCAACAGGCACTCTGGAGAAGTGTATGGTGTTTCCTGAAACATCTAAAAAACAAAGCAACGGAGCCTAGGGCACTTCCACTTATGGTCCTATAGCTTAGGGAAATTAAAATCAAAAAGACACAGCCACCGCAATGTTTGGGACGGCTCTGTTTACAATACCTCGTTTACGGTACAAGTTCAATATCACAGAAAGCAAGAAATGGGTAACGAAGTTGTGGTACTTACGTACAATGCAATATCACTCAGCAATGAAATCTATGTCATCAGGCCCGTAGCAGCATAATGAGTGGATTCAGTACGATGATTCTAAGTGAAATAAATCACACAGAAAAGAAATATCATAAGATATCACTAATACATGGAATGTAAACTTGGCTACACAGGAACTGAATTACAAAACAGAACAGGGTCTCAAATGTAGAAAATCAACTTATGCTTGCTTAAGGGGAATTGTGAGTTGGGGTGCTGTATAAAACCAGAGATTGAAATTAGCACAGATACCATTCCATAAGCCAAATATGTAATAGACAAGAGCTACACCTTGCTCAACGAAGTGGACTCTACAGCCCATATTAAACGCCTAAGAATATACCTGACTAGTAAGAATCTTAAAACCTATGGATTTATATGTCTCTGAAAGAGAATCAAGCGTGTGTACAGCGGCATAAACGCAGCAGTGATAGGATTGGTGAGATTTGGTGAGCAAATGCAGACCCTTTGAAGTCATATTGCATGGTACCCATTCCATGGGTCTCAACTCTCCAGGTTGAAGGGATTCTTCCTTCAGCTAAAACATGCATGTGGAACCCAGAGTATGATCCACCATGTGATCGGGAAACGTGTTCAAATGTGTCTCAGTTTTCATGCCCTGGTACTCGGGTGCAACATTCCAGATGCTTTACTAACACTCTCCCCACTTGGAGAGTCAGTGCCTTTAACCTCCTCTTTGACCCAGTTTGCAATTTCTGTGTAAGACAAACAGGAATAAGGAGAACCAATGGGAGACTAGCTGGAGGTGTCTGGATGGGCAAATTTAACTCTCATTTCCCACCAGGAAGAGGAATTAACCAAAGACTCAGTGTGTCATGCCGGAACCACACTAGGGCCTGAAGCAATCTTGCGGTGTTGCGGCCAGCTCACAAGAAAGCGAGTTGAAGAAAGGAGGTCAGGGCCACTGTCATTTTCAAAACTGCAGAGTTATAAATGACACCTATCGTCCAAAAATATATTGAAGTAAGGCTGCCAAGAGGACTTGAAAGCGGGGCAGAATTGCAGGAAACCGATTTCAGGAGGTAGACAGGAATTGCATGTAAAGCATAGGAAAAGAGGCAGAACGTCCACAATGATGCACTTGGCCAAAAAGGGCATATGCGTTTTTTCCTGAATATATTCAGGAAAAAACGCATACGCCCTTTTTGGCCAAGCAAGCAAGCTTGCAATGGAAATCTGCACTACAATGAAGTCTCACTGCCCCCCGGTCAAAAGGGCCATCTGAAAAAAGTGTAAAATCCAGAAAGGCAGGACAGGCCATGGAGAACTGGGAGCCTTGTTATGCTGATGGGCGGGATGTAAATTGCCAACAGCCACTCTGGAGAAGTGTATGTTGTTTCCTGAAACATCAAAAAAACAAAGCAACAGAGCCTAGGGCACTTCCACTTATGGTCCTATAGCTTAGGGAAATTAAAATCAAAAAGACACAGCCACCCCAAAGTTTGGGACGGTTCTGTTTACAAGAACCTCGTTTACGGTACAAGTTCAATATCGCAGAAAGCCAAAAATGGATAAAGAAGTTGTGGTACTTACGTACAATGCAATATCACTCAGCAATGAAATCTATGTCATCAGGCCCATAGCAGCATAATGAGTGGATTCAGGTACGATGATTCGAAGTGAAATAAGTCACACAGAAAAAGAAACATCATAAGATATCACTACTACACGGAATGTAAACTTGGCTACACAGGAACTGAATTACAAAACAGAACGGGGTCTCAAATGTAGAAAACCAACGTATGCTTGCTTAAGGGGAAAGGTGAGTTGGGGTGCTGCATAAAACCAGAGATTGAAATTAGCACAGATACCGTTCCATAAGCCAAATATGTAATAGACAAGAGCTACTCCTTGCTCAACGAAGTGGACTCAACACCCCATATTAAATGCGTAAAAATATACCTGATTAGTAAGAATCTTAAAACCTATGGATTTATATGTCTCCGAAAGAGAATCAAGTGTGTGTACAGTGGCATAAACGCAGCAGTGATAGGATTGGTGAGGAGCGGTGAGCAAATGCAGACCCTTTGAAGTCATATTGCATGGTACCCATTCCATGGGTCTCAACTCTCCAGGTTTAAGGGATTCTTCCTTCAGCTAAAACATGCATGTGGAACCCAGAGTATGATCCACCGTGTGATCGGGAAACGTGTTCAAATGTGTCTCAGTATTCGTCCCCCGGTACTCGGGTGCAACATTCCAGACGCTTTACTAACACTCTCCCCACTTGGAGAGTCAGTGCCTTTAACCTCCTGTTTGGCCCAGTTTGCAATTTCTGCAGAAAATGAACAGGAATAGGGAGAAACAAGATAGACTTGCTTCAGGTGTCTGGACGGGCAAATTTAACTCTCATTACCCACCAGGAAGAGGAATTAACCAAAGGCTCAGCGTGCTGTGCCGGAACAACACTAGGGCCTGAAGCAATCCTGCGGTGTTGTGACCAGCTCACAAGAAAGCGAGTTGAAGAAAGGAGCTCAGGCGCACTGTCATTCACAAACCTGCAGAGTTATAAATGACAGCTATCATCCAAAAATATATTGAAGTAAGGCTGCCAAGAGGACTTGAAAGCGGGGCAGAATTGCAGGAAACCGATTTCAGGAGGTAGACTGGAATTGCATGTAAAGCATAGGAAAAGAGGCAGAACGTCCACAATGATGGACTTGGCCAAAAAGGGCATACGCGTATTTTCCTGTATATATTCAGGAAAACATGCATATGCCCTTTTTGGCCAACCAATCAAGCTTGAAAAGGAAATCTGCACTACAATAAGGTCTCACTGCGCCCCGGTCAAATGGGCCATCTGAAAAAAGTGTAAAATCCAGAAAGGCAGGACAGGCCATGGAGAACTGGGAGCATTGTTATGCTGATGGGCGGGATGTAAATTGCCAACAGCCACTCTGGAGAAGTGTATGGTGTTTCCTGAAACATCTACAAAACAAAGCAACAGAGCCTAGGGCACTTCCACTTATGGTCCTATAGCTTAGGGAAATTAAAATCAAAAAGACACAGCCACCCCAAAGTTTGGGACGGCTCTGTTTACAAGAACCTCGTTTACGGTACAAGTTCAATATCGCAGAAAGTGAAAAATGGATAAAGAAGTTGTGGTACTTACGTACAATGCAATATCACTCAGCAATGAAATCTATGTCATCTGCCTGTAGCAGCATAATGAGTGGATTCAGGTACGATGACTCTAAGTGAAATAAGTCACACAGAAAAAGAAACATCATAAGATATCACTACTACACGGAATGTAAACTTGGCTACACAGGAACTGAATTACAAAACAGAACAGGGTCTCAAATGTAGAAAACCAACTTATACTTGCTTAAGGGGAAAGGTGAGTTGGGGTGCTACATAAAACCAGAGATTGAAATTAGCACAGATACCGTTCCATAAGCCAAATATGTAATAGACAAGAGCTACTCCTTGCTCAACGAAGTGGACTCAACACCCCATATTAAACGCCTAAGAATATACCTGACTAGTAAGAATCTTAAAACCTATGGATTTATATGTCTCCGAAAGAGAATCAAGCGTGTGTACAGCGGCATAAACGCAGCAGTGATAGGATTGGTGAGGTTCGGTGAGCAAATGCAGACCCTTTGAAGTCATATTGCATGGTACCCATTCCATGGATCTCAACTCTCCAGGTTTAAGGGATTCTTCCTTCAGCTAAAACATGCATGTGGAACCCAGAGTATGATCCACTGTGTGATCGGAAACGTGTTCAAATGTGTCTCAGTTTTCGTCCCCCGGTTCTCGGGTGCAACATTCCAGACGCTTTACTAACACTCTCCCCACTTGGAGAGTCAGTGGCTTTAACCTCTTGTTTGGCCCAGTTTGCAATTTCTGCGGAAAATGAACAGGAATAGGGAGAACCAATGAGAGACTAGCTGGAGGTGTCTGGACGGGCAAATTTAACTCTCATTTCCCACCAGGAAGAGGAATTAACCAAAGGCTCAGCATGTCATGCCGGAACCACACTAGGGCCTGAAGCAATCCTGCGGTGTTGCGGCCAGCTCACAAGAAAGCGAGTTGAAGAAAGGAGCTCAGGGGCACTGTCATTCACAGACATGCAGAGTTATAAATGACAGCTATCGTCCAAAAATATATTGAAGTAAGGCTGCCAAGAGGACTTGAAAGTGGGGCAGAATTGCAGGAAACCGATTTCAGGAGGTAGACTGGAATTGCATGTAAAGCATAGGAAAAGAGGCAGAACGTCCACAATGATGCACTTGGCCAAAAAGGGCGTATGCGTTTTTTCCTGAATATATTCAGGAAAAAACGCATACGCCCTTTTTGGTCAACCAAGCAAGCTTACAAAGGAAATCTGCACTAAAATGAAGTCTCACTGCCCCCCGGTCAAAAGGGCCATCTGAAAAAAGTGTAAAATCCAGAAAGGCAGGACAGGCCATGGAGAACTGGGAGCCTTGTTATGCTGATGGGCGGGATGTAAATTGCCAACAGCCACTCTGGAGAAGTGTATGGTGTTTCCTGAAACATCTAAAAAACAAAGCAACAGAGCCTAGGGCACTTCCACTTATGGTCCTATAGCTTAGGGAAATTAAAATCAAAAAGACACAGCCACCCCAAAGTTTGGGAAGGCTCTGTTTACAAGAACCTCGTTTACGGTACAAGTTCAATATCGCAGAAAGCGAAAAATGGATAAAGAAGTTGTGGTACTTACGTACAATGCAATATCACTCAGCAATGAAATCTATGTAACGAGACCCGTAGCAGCATAATGAGTGGATTCAGGTACGATGATTCTAAGTGAAATAAGTCACAGAGAAAAAGAAACATCATAAGATATCACTACTACATGGAATGTAAACTTGGCTACACAGGAACTGAATTACAAAACAGAACAGGGTCTCAAATGTAGAAAACCAACTTATGCTTCCTTAAGGGGAAAGGTGAGTTGGGGTGCTGCATAAAACCAGACATTGAAATTAGCACAGATATCGTTCCATAAGCCAAATATGTAATAGACAAGAGCTACTCCTTGCTCAACGAAGTGGACTCAACACCCCATATTAAACGCCTAAGAATATACCTGACTAGTAAGAATCTTAAAACCTATGGATTTATATATCTCCGAAAGAGAATCAAGCGTGTGTATAGCGGCATAAATGCAGCAGTGTTAGGATTGATGAGGTTCGGTGAGCAAATGCAGACCCTTTGAAGTCATATTGCATGGTACCCATTCCATGGGTCTCAACTCTCCAGGTTTAAGGGATTCTTCCTTCAGCTAAAACATGCATGTGGAATGCAGAGTATGATCCACCGTGTGATCGGGAAACGTGTTCAAATGTGTCAGTTTTCGTCCACTGGTACTCGGGTGCAACATTCCAGACGCTTTACTAACACTCTCCCCACTTGGAGAGTCAGTGCCTTTAACCTCCTGTTTGGCCCAGTTTGCAATTTCTGTGGAAAATGAACAGGAATAGGGAGAACCAATGAGAGACTAGCTGGAGGTGTCTGGAAGAGCAAATTTAACTCTCATTTCCCACCAGGAAGAGGAATTAACCAAAGGCTCAGCGTGCCATGCCGGAACAACACTAGGGCCTGAAGCGATGCTGCGGTGTTGCGGCCAGCTCACAAGAAAGCAAGTTGAAGAAAGGAGCTCAGGGGCACTGTAATTCACAAAACTGCAGAGTTATAAATTACAGATATCGTCCAAAAATATATTGAAGTAAGGCTGCCAAGAGGACTTGAAAGCGGGGCAGAATTGCAGGAAACCGATTTCAGGAGGTAGACTGGAATTGCATGTAAAGCATAGGAAAAGAGGCAGAACGTCCACAATGATGCACTTGGCCAAAAAGGGCGTATGCGTTTTTTCCTCAAGAAAAAAAGCCTACGCCCTTTTTGGCCAAGCAAGCAAGCTTGCAAAGGAAATCTGCACTACAATGAAGTCTCACTGCCCCCCGGTTAAAAGGGACATCTGAAAAAAGTGTAAAATCCAGAAAGGCAGGACAGGCCATGGAGAACTGGGAGCCTTGTTATGCTGATGGGCGGGATGTAAATTGCCAACAGCCACTCTGGAGAAGTGTATGGTGTTTCCTGAAACATCTAAAAAACAAAGCAACAGAGCCTAGGGCAATTCCACTTATGGTCCTATAGCTTAGGGAAATTAAAATCTAAAACACACAGCCACCCCAAAGTTTGGGACGGCTCTGTTTACAAGAACCTCGTTTACGGTACCAATTCAATATCACAGAAAGCGAAAAATGGATAAAGAAGTTGTGGTACTTACGTACAATGCAATATCACTCAGCAATGAAATCTATGTCATCAGGCCCGTAGCAGCATAATGAGTGGATTCAGGTACGATGATTCTAAGTGAAATAAGTCACACAGAAAAAGAAACATCATAAGATATCACTACTACACGGAATGTAAACTTGGCTACACAGGAACTGAATTACAAAACAGAACAGGGTCTCAAATGTAGAAAACCAACTTATACTTCCTTAAGGGGAAAGGTGAGTTGGGGTGCTACATAAAACCAGAGATTGAAATTAGCACAGATACCGTTCCATAAGCCAAATATGTAATAGACAAGAGCTACTCCTTGCTCAACGAAGTGGACTCAACACACCATATTAAACGCCTAAGAATATACCTGACTAGTAAGAATCTTAAAACCTATGGATTTATATGTCTCCGAAAGAGAATCAAGCGTGTGTACAGCGGCATAAACGCAGCAGTGATAGGATTGGTGAGGTTCGGTGAGCAAATGCAGACCCTTTGAAGTCATATTGCATGGTACCCATTCCATGGATCTCAACTCTCCAGGTTTAAGGGATTCTTCCTTCAGCTAAAACATGCATGTGGAACCCAGAGTATGATCCACTGTGTGATCGGAAACGTGTTCAAATGTGTCTCAGTTTTCGTCCCCCGGTTCTCGGGTGCAACATTCCAGACGCTTTACTAACACTCTCCCCACTTGGAGAGTCAGTGGCTTTAACTTCCAGTTTGGCCCAGTTTGCAATTTCTGCGGAAAATGAACAGGAATAGGGAGAACCAATGAGAGACTAGCTGGAGGTGTCTGGACGGGCAAATTTAACTCTCATTTCCCACCAGGAAGAGGAATTAACCAAAGGCTCAGCATGTCATGCCGGAACCACACTAGGGCCTGAAGCAATCCTGCGGTGTTGCGGCCAGCTCACAAGAAAGCGAGTTGAAGAAAGGAGCTCAGGGGCACTGTCATTCACAGACATGCAGAGTTATAAATGACAGCTATCGTCCAAAAATATATTGAAGTAAGGCTGCCAAGAGGACTTGAAAGTGGGGCAGAATTGCAGGAAACCGATTTCAGGAGGTAGACTGGAATTGCATGTAAAGCATAGGAAAAGAGGCAGAACGTCCACAATGATGCACTTGGCCAAAAAGGGCGTATGCGTTTTTTCCTGAATATATTCAGGAAAAAACGCATACGCCCTTTTTGGTCAACCAAGCAAGCTTACAAAGGAAATCTGCACTAAAATGAAGTCTCACTGCCCCCAGGTCAAAAGGGCCATCTGAAAAAAGTGTAAAATCCAGAAAGGCAGGACAGGCCATGGAGAACTGGGAGCCTTGTTATGCTGATGGGCGGGATGTAAATTGCCAACAGCCACTCTGGAGAAGTGTATGGTGTTTCCTGAAACATCTAAAAAACAAAGCAACAGAGCCTAGGGCACTTCCACTTATGGTCCTATAGCTTAGGGAAATTAAAATCAAAAAGACACAGCCACCCCAAAGTTTGGGAAGGCTCTGTTTACAAGAACCTCGTTTACGGTACAAGTTCAATATCGCAGAAAGCGAAAAATGGATAAAGAAGTTGTGGTACTTACGTACAATGCAATATCACTCAGCAATGAAATCTATGTAACGAGACCCGTAGCAGCATAATGAGTGGATTCAGGTACGATGATTCTAAGTGAAATAAGTCACAGAGAAAAAGAAACATCATAAGATATCACTACTACATGGAATGTAAACTTGGCTACACAGGAACTGAATTACAAAACAGAACAGGGTCTCAAATGTAGAAAACCAACTTATGCTTCCTTAAGGGGAAAGGTGAGTTGGGGTGCTGCATAAAACCAGACATTGAAATTAGCACAGATATCGTTCCATAAGCCAAATATGTAATAGACAAGAGCTACTCCTTGCTCAACGAAGTGGACTCAACACCCCATATTAAACGCCTAAGAATATACCTGACTAGTAAGAATCTTAAAACCTATGGATTTATATATCTCCGAAAGAGAATCAAGCGTGTGTATAGCGGCATAAATGCAGCAGTGTTAGGATTGATGAGGTTCGGTGAGCAAATGCAGACCCTTTGAAGTCATATTGCATGGTACCCATTCCATGGGTCTCAACTCTCCAGGTTTAAGGGATTCTTCCTTCAGCTAAAACATGCATGTGGAATGCAGAGTATGATCCACCGTGTGGTCGGGAAACGTGTTCAAATGTGTCAGTTTTCGTCCACTGGTACTCGGGTGCAACATTCCAGACGCTTTACTAACACTCTCCCCACTTGGAGAGTCAGTGCCTTTAACCTACTGTTTGGCCCAGTTTGCAATTTCTGTGGAAAATGAACAGGAATAGGGAGAACCAATGAGAGACTAGCTGGAGGTGTCTGGAAGGGCAAATTTAACTCTCATTTCCCACCAGGAAGAGGAATTAACCAAAGGCTCAGCGTGCCATGCCGGAACAACACTAGGGCCTGAAGCGATGCTGCGGTGTTGCGGCCAGCTCACAAGAAAGCAAGTTGAAGAAAGGAGCTCAGGGGCACTGTAATTCACAAAACTGCAGAGTTATAAATTACAGATATCGTCCAAAAATATATTGAAGTAAGGCTGCCAAGAGGACTTGAAAGCGGGGCAGAATTGCAGGAAACCGATTTCAGGAGGTAGACTGGAATTGCATGTAAAGCATAGGAAAAGAGGCAGAACGTCCACAATGATGCACTTGGCCAAAAAGGGCATATGCGTTTTTTCCTCAAGAAAAAAAGCCTACGCCCTTTTTGGCCAAGCAAGCAAGCTTGCAAAGGAAATCTGCACTACAATGAAGTCTCACTGCCCCCCGGTTAAAAGGGCCATCTGAAAAAAGTGTAAAATCCAGAAAGGCAGGACAGGCCATGGAGAACTGGGAGCCTTGTTATGCTGATGGGCGGGATGTAAATTGCCAACAGCCACTCTGGAGAAGTGTATGGTGTTTCCTGAAACATCTAAAAAACAAAGCAACAGAGCCTAGGGCAATTCCACTTATGGTCCTATAGCTTAGGGAAATTAAAATCTAAAACACACAGCCACCCCAAAGTTTGGGACGGCTCTGTTTACAAGAACCTCGTTTACGGTACAAATTCAATATCACAGAAAGCGAAAAATGGATAAAGAACTTGTGGTACTTACGTACAATGCAATATCACTCAGCAATGAAATCTATGTCATCAGGCCCGTAGCAGCATAATGAGTGGATTCAGGTACGATGATTCTAAGTGAAATAAGTCACACAGAAAAAGAAACATCTTAAGATATCACTACTACACGGAATGTAAACTTGGCTACACAGGAACTGAATTACAAAACAGAACAGGGTCTCAAATGCAGAAAACCAATATATGCTTGCTTAAGGGGAAACGTGAGTTGGGAGGCTGCATAAAACCAGAGATTGAAATTAGCACAGATACCGTTCCATAAGCCAAATATGTCATAGACAAGAGCTACTCCTTGCTCAACGAAGTGGACTCAACACCCCATACTAAACGCCTAAGAATATACCTGACTATTAAGAATCTTAAAACCTATGGATTTATATGCTCCGAAAGAGAATCAAGCGTGTGTACAGCGGCATAAATGCAGCAGTGATAGGATTGGTGAGGTTCGGTGAGCAAATGCAGACCCTTTGAAGTCATATTGCATGGTACCCATTCCATGGGTCTCAACTCTCCAGGTTTAAGGGATTCTTCCTTCAGCTAAAACATGCATGTGGAACCCAGAGTATGATCCACCGTGTGATTGGGAAACGTGTTCAAATGTCTCTCAGTTTTCGTCCCCTGGTACTCGGGTACAACATTCCAGAGGCTTTACTAACACTCTCCCCACTTGGAGAGTCAGTGCCTTTAACCTCCTGTTTGGCCCAGTTTGCAATTTCTGCGGAAAATGAACAGGAATAGGGAGAACCAATGAGAGACTAGCTGGAGGTGTCTGGACGGGCAAATTTAACTCTCATTTACCACCAGGAATAGGAATTAACCAAAGGCTCAGCGTGCCATGCCGGAACCACAGTAGGGCCTGAAGCAATCCTGCGGTGTTGCGGCCAGCTCACAAGAAAGCGAGTTGAAGAAAGGAGCTCAGGGGCACTGTAATTCACAAACCTGCAGAGTTAAAAATGACAGCTATCGTCCAAAAATATATTGAAGTAAGGCTGCCAAGAGGACTTGAAAGCGGGGCAGAATTGCAGGAAACCGATTTCAGGAGGTAGACTGGAATTGCATGTAAAGCATAGGAAAAGAGGCAGAACGTCCACAATGATGCACTTGGCCAAAAAGGGCGTATGCGTTTTTTCCTGAATATATTCAGGAAAAAACGCATACGCCCTTTTTGGCCAACCAAGCAAGCTTGCAAAGGAAATCTGCACTACAATGAAGTCTCACTGCCCCCCGGTCAAAAGGGCCATCTGAAAAAAGTGTAAAATCCAGAAAGGCAGGACAAGCCATGGAGAACTGGGAGCCTTGTTATGCTGATGGGCAGGATGTAAATTGCCAACAGCCACCCTGGAGAAGTGTATGGTGTTTCCTGAAACATCTAAAAAACAAAGCAACAGAGCCTAGGGCACTTCCACTTATGGTCCTATAGCTTAGGGAAATTAAAATCAAAAAGACACAGCCACCCAAATGTTTGGGACAGCTCTGTTTACAAGAACCTCGTTTACGGTACAAGTTTAATATCTCAGAAAGCGAAAAATGGATAAAGAAGTTGTGGTACTTACGTACAATGCAATATCACTCAGCAATGAAATCTATGTCATCAGGCCTGTAGCAGCATAATGAGTGGATTCAGGTACGATGATTCTAAGTGAAATAAGTCACACAGAAAAAGAAACATCATCAGATATCACTACGACACGGAATGTAAACTTGGCTACACAGGAACTGAATTACAAAACAGAACAGGGTCTCAAATGTAGAAAACCAACTTATGCTTGCTTAAGGGGAAATGTGAGTTGGGGTGCTGCATAAAACCAGAGATTGAAATAAGCACAGATACCGTTCCATAAGCCAAATATGTAATAGACAAGAGCTACTCCTTGCTCAATGAAGTGGACTCAACACCCCATATTAAACGCCTACGAATATACCTGACTAGTAAGAATCTTAAAACCTATGGATTTATATGTCTCCGAAAGAGAATCAAGCATGTGTACAGCGGCATAAACGCAGCAGTGATAGGATTGGTGAGGATCGGTGAGCAAATGCAGACCCTTTGAAGTCATATTTCATGGTACCCATTGCATGGGTCTCAACTCTCCAGGTTTAAGGGATTCTTCCTTCAGCTAAAACATGCATGTGGAACCCAGAGTATGATACACCATGTGATTGGGAAACGTATTCAAAGGTTTCTCAGTTTTCGTCCCCTGGTACTCGGATGCAACATTCCAGACGCTTTACTAACACTCTCCCCACTTGGAGAGTCAGTGCCTTTAACCTCCTGTTTGGCCCAGTTTGCAATTTCTGCGGAAAATGAACAGGAATAGGGAGAACCAATAAGAGACTAGCTGGAGGTGTCTGAACGGGCAAATTTAACTCTCATTTCCAAACAGGAAGAGGAATTAACCAAAGGCTCAGCGTGCCATGCCGGAACCACACTGGGGCCTGAAGCAATCCTGCGGTGTTGCGGCCAGCTCACAAGAAAGCGAGTTGAAGAAAGGAGCTCAGGGGCACTGTCATTCACAAACCTGCAGAGTTAAAAATGACAGCTATCGTCCAAAAATATATTGAAGTAAGGCTGCCAAGAGGACTTGAAAGCGGGGCAGAATTGCAGGAAACCGATTTCAGGAGGTAGACTGGATTTGCATGTAAACCACAGGAAAAGAGGCAGAACGTCCACAATGATGCACTTGGCCAAAAAGGGCGTATGCGTTTTTTCCTGAATATATTCAGGAAAAAACGCATACGCACTTTTTGGCCAACCAAGCAAGCTTGCAAAGGAAAGCTGCACTACAATGAAGTCTCACTGCCCCCCGGTCAAAAGGGCCATCTGAAAAAAGTGTAAAATCCAGAAAGGCAGGACAAGCCATGGAGAACTGGGAGCCTTGTTATGCTGATGGGCGGGATGTAAATTGCCAACAGCCACTCTGGAGAAGTGTATGGTGTTTCCTGAAACATCTACAAAACAAAGCAACAGAGCCTAGGGCACTTCCACTTATGGTCCTATAGCTTAGGGAAATTAAAATCAAAAAGACACAGCCACCCCAAAGTTTGGGAAGGCTCTGTTTACAAGAACCTCGTTTACGGTACAAGTTCAATATCGCAGAAAGCGAAAAATGGATAAAGAAGTTGTGGTACTTACGTACAATGCAATATCACTCAGCAATGAAATCTATGTCATCAGGCCCGTAGCAGCATAATGAGTGGATTCAGGTACGATGATTCTAAGTGAAATAAGTCACACAGAAAAAGAAACATCATAAGATGTCACTACTACACGGAATGTAAACTTGGCTACACAGGAACTGAATTACAAAACAGAACAGGGTCTCAAATGTAGAAAACCAACTTATGCTTGCTTAAGGGGAAAGGTGAGTTGGGGTGCTGCATAAAACCAGAGATTGAAATAAGCACAGATACGGTTCCATAAGCCAAATATGTAATAGACAAGAGCTACTCCTTGCTCAATGAAGTGGACTCAACACCCCATATTAAACGCCTACGAATATACCTGACTAGTAAGAATCTTAAAACCTATGGATTTATATGTCTCCGAAAGATAATCAAGAGTGTGTACAGCGGCATAAACGCAGCAGTGATAGGATTGGTGAGGTTCGGTGAGCAAATGCAGACCCTTTGAAGTCATATTGCATGGTGCCCATTCCATGGGTCTCAACTCTCCAGGTTTAAGGGATTCTTCCTTCAGCTAAAACATGCATGTGGAACCCAGAGTATGATACACCATGTGATCGGGAAACGTGTTCAAATGTGTCTCAGTTTTCGTCCCCTGGTACTCGGATGCAACATTCCAGACGCTTTACTAACACTCTCCCCACTTGGAGAGTCAGTGCCTTTAACCTCCTGTTTGGCCCAGTTTGCAATTTCTGCGGAAAATGAACAGGAATAGGGAGAACCAATAAGAGACTAGCTGGAGGTGTCTGGACGGGCAAATTTAACTCTCATTTCCCACCAGGAAGAGGAATTAACCAAAGGCTCAGCGTGCCATGCCGGAACCACAATGGTGCCTAAAGCAATCCTGCGGTGTTGAGGCCAGCTCACAAGAAAGCGAGTTGAAGAAAGGAGCTCAGGGGCACTGTCATTCACAAAACTGCAGAGTTAAAAATGACAGCTATCGTCCAAAAATATATTGAAATAAAGCTGCCAAGAGGACTTGAAAGTGGGGCAGAATTGCAGGAAACCGATTTCAGGAGGTAGACTGGATTTGCATGTAAACCACAGGAAAAGAGGCAGAACGTCCACAATGATGCACTTGGCCAAAAAGGGCGTATGCGTTTTTTCCTGAATATATTGAGGAAAAAACGCATACGCACTTTTTGGCCAACCAAGCACGTTTGCAAAGGAAATCTGCACTACAATGAAGTTTCACTGCCCCCCGGTCAAAAGGGCCATCTGAAAAAAGTGTAAAATCCAGAAAGGCAGGACAAGCCATGGAGAACTGGGAGCCTTGTTATGCTGATGGGCGGGATGTAAATTGCCAACAGCCACTCTGGAGAAGTGTATGGTGTTTCCTGAAACATCTAAAAAACAAAGCAACAGAGCCTAGGGCACTTCCACTTATGGTCCTATAGCTTAGGGAAATTAAAATCAAAAAGACACAGCCACCCCAAAGTTTGGGACAGCTCTGTTTACAAGACCCTCGTTTACGGTACAAGTTTAATATCGCAGAAAGCGAAAAATGGATAAAGAAGTTGTGGTACTTACGTACAATGCAATATCACTCAGCAATGAAATCTATGTCATCAGGCCCATAGCAGCATAATGAGTGGATTCAGGTACGATGATTCTAAGTGAAATAAGTCACACAAAAAAAGAAACATCATCAGATATCACTACTACACGGAATGTAAACTTGGCTACACAGGAACTGAATTACAAAACAGAACAGGGTCTCAAATGTAGAAAACCAACTTATGCTTGCTTAAGGGGAAATGTGAGTTGGGGTGCTGCATAAAACTAGAGATTGAAATTAGCACAGATACCGTTCCATAAGCCAAATATGTAATAGACAAGAGCTACTCCTTGCTCAACGAAGTGGACCCAACACCCCACATTAAACGCGTAAGAATATACCTGACTAGTAAGAATCTTAAAACCTATGGATTTATATGTCTCCGAAAGAGAATCAAGCATGTGTACAGCGGCATAAACGCAGCAGTGATAGGATTGTTGAGGATAGGTGAGCAAATGCAGACCATTTGAAGTCATATTGCATGGTACCCATTCCATGGGTCTCAACTCTCCAGGTTTAAGGGATTCTTCCTTCAGCTAAAACATGCATGTGGAACTCAGAGTATCATCCACCGTGTGATCAGGAAACGTGTTCAAATGTGTCTCAGTTTTCGTCCCCTGGTATTCGGGGGCAACATTGAAGACGCTTTACTAACACTCTCCCCACTTGGAAAGTCAGTGCCTTTAACCTCCTGTTTGGCCCAGTTTTGCAATTTCTGTGGAAAATGAACAGGAATAGGGAGAAGCAATGAGAGACTAGCTGGAGGTGTCTGGACGGGCAAATTTAACTGTCATTTCCCACCAGGAAGAGGAATTAACCAAATACTCAGTGTGTCATGCCGGAACCAAACTAGGGCCTGAAGCAATCCTGCGGTGTTGAGGCCAGCTCACAAGAAAGCGAGTTGAAGAAAGGAGCTCAGGGCCACTGTCATTTTCAAACCTGCAGAGTTATAAATGACAGCTATCGTCCAAAAATATATTGAAGTAAGGCTGCCAAGAGGACTTGAAAGCGGGGCAGAATTGCAGGAAACCGATTTCAGGAGGTAGACTGGAATTGCATGTAAAGCATAGGAAAAGAGGCAGAACGTCCACAATGATGCACTTGGCCAAAAAGGGCGTATGCGTTTTTTCCTGAATATATTCAGGAAAAAACGCATACGCCCTTTTTGGTCAACCAAGCAAGCTTGCAAAGGAAATCTGCACTACAATGAAGTCTCACTGCCCCCCGGTCAAAAGGGCCATCTGAAAAAAGTGTAAAATCCAGAAAGGCAGGACAGGCCATGGAGAACTGGGAGCCTTGTTATGCTGATGGGCGGGATGTAAATTGCCAACAGCCACTCTGGAGAAGTGTATGGTGTTTCCTGAAACATCTAAAAAACAAGGCAACAGAGCCTAGGGCACTTCCACTTATTGGTCCTATAGCTTAGGGAAATTAAAATCTAAAACACACAGCCACCCCAAAGTTTGGGAAGGCTCTGTTTACAAGAACCTCGTTTACGGTACAAATTCAATATCACAGAAAGCGAAAAATGGATAAAGAACTTGTGGTACTTACGTACAATGCAATATCACTCAGCAATGAAATCTATGTCATCAGGCCCGTAGCAGCATAATGAGTGGATTCAGGTACGAAGATTCTAAGTGAAATAAGTCACACAGAAAAAGAAACATCATAAGATATCACTACTACACGGAATGTAAACTTGGCTACACAGGAACTGAATTACAAAACAGAACAGGGTCTCAAATGTAGAAAACCAACTTATGCTTGCTTAAGGGGAAACGTGAGTTGGGGGGCTGCATAAAACCAGAGATTGAAATTAGCACAGATACCGTTCCATAAGCCAAATATGTCATAGACAAGAGCTACTCCTTGCTCAACGAAGTGGACTCAACACCCCATATTAAACGCCTAAGAATATACCTGACTAGTAAGAATCTTAAAACCTATGGATTTATATGCTCCGAAAGAGAATCAAGCGTGTGTACAGCGGCATAAATGCAGCAGTGATAGGATTGGTGAGGTTCGGTGAGCAAATGCAGACCCTTTGAAGTCATATTGCATGGTACCCATTCCATGGGTCTCAACTCTCCAGGTTTAAGGGATTCTTCCTTCAGCTAAAACATGCATGTGGAACCCAGAGTATCATCCACCGTGTGATCGGGAAACGTGTTCAAATGTGTCTCAGTTTTCGTCCCCTGGTACTCGGGTGCAACATTCCAGACGGTTTACTAACACTCTCCCCACTTGGAGAGTCAGTGCCTTTAACCTCCTGTTTGGCCCAGTTTGCAATTTCTGCGGAAAATGAACAGGAATAGGGAGAACAAATGAGAGACTAGATGGAGGTGTCTGGACGGGCAAATTTAACTCTCATTTCCCACCAGGAAGAGGAATTAACCAAAGGCTCAGCGTGCCATGCCGTAACCACACTGGGGCCTGAAGAAATCCTGCGGTGTTGCGGCCAGCTCACAAGAAAGCGAGTTGAAGAAAGGAGCTCAGGGGCACTGTCATTCACAGACCTGCAGAGTTATAAATGACAGCTATCGTCCAAAAATATATTGAAGTAAGGCTGCCAAGAGGACTTGAAAGTGCGGCAGAATTGCAGGAAACCGATTTCAGGAGGTAGACTGGAATTGCATGTAAAGAATAGGAAATGAGGCAGAACGTCCACAATGATGCACTTGGCCAAAAAGGGCGTATGCGTTTTTTCCTGAATATATTCAGGAAAAAACGCATACGCCCTTTTTGTCCAACCAAGCAAGCTTGCAAAGGAAATCTTCACTACAATGGAGTGTCACTGCCCCCCGGTCAAAAGGGCCATCTGAAAAAAGTGTAAAATCCAGAAAGGCAGGACAGGCCATGGAGAACTGGGAGCCTTGTTATGTTGATGGGCGGGATGTAAATTGCCAACAGCCACTCTGGAGAAGTGTATGGTGTTTCCTGAAACATCTAAAAAACAAAGCAACAGAGCCTAGGGCACTTCCACTTATGGTCCTATAGCTTAGGGAAATTAAAATCAAAAAGACACAGCCACCCCAAAGTTTGGGAAGGCTCTGTTTACAAGAACCTCGTTTACGGTACAAGTTCAATATCGCAGAAAGCGAAAAATGGATAAAGAAGTTGTGGTACTTACGTACAATGCAATATCACTCAGCAATGAAATCTATGTCATCAGGCCCGTAGCAGCATAATGAGTGGATTCAGGTACGATGATTCTAAGTGAAATAAGTCACACAAAAAAAGAAACATCATAAGATATCACTACTACACGGAATGTAAACTTGGCTACACAGGAACTGAATTACAAAACAGAACAGGGTCTCAAATGTAGAAAACCAACTTATGCTTGCTTAAGGGGAAAGGTGAGTTGGGGTGCTGCATAAAACCAGAGATTGAAATTAGCACAGATACCGTTCCATAAGCCAAATATGTAATAGACAAGAGCTTCTCCTTGCTCAACGAAGTGGACTCAACAACACATATTAAACGCCTAAGAATATACCTGACTAGTAAGAATCTTAAAACCTATGGATTTATATGTCTCTGCAAGAGAATCAAGCATGTGTACAGCGGCATAAATGCAGCAGTGATAGGATTGGTGAGGATCGGTGAGCAAATGCAGACCCTTTGAAGTCATATTGCATGGTACCCATTCCATGGGTCTCAACTCTCCAGGTTTAAGGGATTCTTCCTTCAGCTAAAACATGCATGTGGAACCCAGAGTATGATCCACCGTGTGATCGGGAAACGTGTTCAAATGTGTCTCAGTTTTCGTCCCCCGGTACTCGGGTGCAACATTCCAGACGCTTTACTAACACTCTCCCCACTTGGAGAGTCAGTGCCTTTAACCTCCTGTTTGGCCCAGTTTGCAATTTCTGCGGAAAATGAACAGGAATAGGGAGAACCAATGAGAGACTAGCTGGAGGTGTCTGGACGGGCAAATTTAACTCTCATTGCCCACCAGGAAGAGGAATTAACCAAAGGCTCAGCGTGCCATTCTGGAAACACACTAGGGCCTGAAGCAATGTTGCGGTGTTGCGGCCAGCTCACAAGAAAACGAGTTGAAGAAAGGAGCTAAGGGGCACTGTAATTCACAAACCTGCAGAGTTATAAATGACAGCTATCGTCCAAAAATATATTGAAGTAAGGCTGCCAAGAGGACTTGAAAGCGGGGCAGAATTGCAGGAAACCGATTTCAGGAGGTAGACTGGAATTGCATGTAAAGCATAGGAAAAGAGGCAGAACGTCCACAATGATGCACTTGTCCAAAAGGGGCGTATGCGTTTTTTCCTGAATATATTCAAGAAAAAACGCATACGCCCTTTTTGGCCAACCAAGCAAGCTTGCAAAGGAAATCTGCACTAAAATGAAGTCTCACTGGCCCCCAGTCAAAAGGGCCATCTGATAAAAGTGTAAAATCCAGAAAGGCAGGACAGGCCATGGAGATGTGAGAGCCTTGTTATGCTGATGGGCGGGATGTAAATTGCCAACAGGGACAATGGAGAAGTGTATGGTGTTTCCTGAAACATCTAAAAAACAAAGCAACAGAGCCTAGCGCACTTCCACTTATGGTCCTATAGCTTAGGGAAATTAAAATCAAAAAGACACAGCCACCCCAAAGTTTGGGATGGCTCTGTTCACAAGAACCTCATTTACGGTACAAGTTCAATATCACAGAAAGCGAAAAATGGATAAAGAAGTTGTGGTACTTACGTACAATGCAATATCACTCAGCAATGAAATCTATGTCATCAGGCCCGTAGCAGCATAATGAGTGGATTCAGGTACGATGATTCTAAGTGAAATAAGTCACACAAAAAAAGAAACATCATAAGATATCACTACTACACGGAATGTAAACTTGGCTACAGCGGAACTGAATTACAAAACAGAACAG
This sequence comes from Pseudorca crassidens, assembly GCF_039906515.1. Classification (NCBI taxonomy): domain Eukaryota; kingdom Metazoa; phylum Chordata; class Mammalia; order Artiodactyla; family Delphinidae; genus Pseudorca; species Pseudorca crassidens. Next base: position 262,527 of record NW_027136350.1, read on the forward strand.
GGTCTCAAATGTAGGAAACCAACTTATGCTTCCTTAAGGGGAAAGGTGAGTTGGGGTGCTGCATAAAACCAGAGATTGAAATTAGCACAGATACCGTTCCATAAGCCAAATATGTAATAGACAAGAGCTTCTCCTTGCTCAACGAAGTGGACTCAACACCACATATTAAACGCCTAAGAATATAACTGACTAGTAAGAATCTTAAAACCTATGGATTTATATGTCTCTGCAAGAGAATCAAGCGTGTTTACAGCGGCATAAATGCAGCAGTGATAGGATTGTTGAGGATCGGTGAGCAAATGCAGACCCTTTGAAGTCATATTGCATGGTACCCATTCCATGGGTCTCAACTCTCCAGGTTTAAGGGATTCTTCCTTCAGCTAAAACATGCATGTGGAACCCAGAGTATGATCCACCGTGTGATCGGGAAACGTGTTCAAATGTGACTCAGTTTTCGTCCCCCGGTACTCGGGTGCAACATTCCAGATGCTTTACTAACACTCTCCCCACTTGGAGAGTCAGTGCCTTTAAACTCCTGTTTGGCCCAGTTTGCAATTTCTGCGGAAAATGAACAGGAATAGGGAGAACCAATGAGAGACTAGCTGGAGGTGTCTGGACGGGCAAATTTAACTCTCATTACCCACCAGGAAGAGGAATTAACCAAAGGCTCAGCGTGCCATTCTGGAACCACACTAGGGCCTGAAGCAATGCTGCTGTGTTGCGGCCAGCTCACAAGAAAACGAGTTGAAGAAAGGAGCTCAGGGGCACTGTAATTCACAAACCTGCAGAGTTATAAATGACAGCTATCGTCCAAAAATATATTGAAGTAAGGCTGCCAAGAGGACTTGAAAGTGGGGCAGAATTGCAGGAAACCGATTTCAGGAGGTAGACTGGAATGGCATGTAAAGCATAGGAAAAGAGGCAGAACGTCCACAATGATGCACTTGGCCAAAAAGGGCGTATGCGTTTTTTCCTGAATATATTCAGGAAAAAACGCATACGCCCTTTTTGGCCAACCAAGCAAGCTTGCAAAGGGAATCTGCACTACAATGAAGTCTCACTACCCCGCGGGCAAAAGGGCCATCTGAAAAAAGCATAAAATCCAGCAAAGCAGGACAGGCCATGGAGAACTGGGAGCCTTGTTATGCTGATGGGCGGGATGTAAATTGCCAACAGCCACTCTGGAGAAGTGTATGGTGTTTCCTGAAACATCTAAAAAACAAAACAACAGAGCCTAGGGCACTTCCACTTATGGTCCTATAGCTTAGGGAAATTAAAATCAAAAAGACACAGCCACCCCAAAGTTTGGGATGGTTCTGTTTACAGGAACCTCGTTTACGGTACAAGTTGAATATCACAGAAAGTGAAAAATGGATAAAGAAGTTGTGGTACTTACGTACAATGCAATATCACTCAGCAATGAAATCTATGTCATCAGGCCCATAGCAGCATAATGAGTGGATTCAGGTACGATGATTCTAAGTGAAATAAGTCACACAGAAAAAGAAACATCATAAGATATCACTACTACACGGAATGTAAACTTGGCTACACAGGAACTGAATTACAAAACAGAACAGGGTCTCAAATGTAGAAAACCAACTTATGCTTCCTTAAGGGGAAAGGTGAGTTGGGGTGCTGCATAAAACCAGACATTGAAATTAGCACAGATATCGTTCCATAAGCCAAATATGTAATAGAAAAGAGCTACACCTTGCTCAACGAAGTGGACTCAACACCCCATATTAAAAGCCTAAGAATATACCTGACTAGGAAGAATCTTAAAACCTATGGATTTATATATCTCCAAAAGAGAATCAAGCGTGTGTATAGTGGCATAAACGCAGCAGTGATAGGATTGATGAGGTTCGGTGAGCAAATGCAGACCCTTTGAAGTCATATTGCATGGTACCCATTCCATGGGTCTCAACTCTCCAGGTTTAAGGGATTCTTCCTTCAGCTAAAACATGCATGTGGAACCCAGAGTATGATCCACCGTGTGATCGGGAAACGTGTTCAAATGTGTCAGTTTTCATCCCCTGGTACTCGGGTGCAACATTCCAGACGCTTTACTAACACTCTCCCCACTTGGAGAGTCAGTGCCTTTAACCTCCTGTTTGTCCCAGTTTGCAATTTCTGCGGAAAATGAACAGGAATAGGGAGAACCAATGAGAGACTAGCTGGAGGTGTCTGGACGGGCAAATTTAACTCTCATTTCCCACCAGGAAGAGGAATTAACCAAAGGCTCAATGTGCCATGCCGGAAACACACTAGGGCCTGAAGCGATGCTGCGGTGTTGCGGCCAGCTCACAAGAAAGCAAGTTGAAGAAAGGAGCTCAGGGGCACTGTAATTCACAAAACTGCAGAGTTATAAATGACAGCTATCGTCCAAAAAGATATTGAAGTAAGGCTGCCAAGAGGACTTGAAAGCGGGGCAGAATTGCAGGAAACCGATTTCAGGAGGTAGACTGGATTTGCATGTAAAGCATAGGAAAAGAGGCAGAACGTCCACAATGATGCACTTGGCCAAAAAGGGCATATGAGATTTTTCCTCAAGAAAAAAAGCCTACGCCCTTTTTGGCCAAGCAAACAAGCTTGCAAAGGAAATCTGCACTACAATGAAGTCTCACTGCCCCCCGGTCAAAAGGGTCATCTGAAAAAAGTGTAAAATCCAGAAAGGCAGGACAGGCCATGGAGAACTGGGAGCCTTGTTATGCTGATGGGCGGGATGTAAATTGCCAACAGCCACTCTGGAGAAGTGTATGGTGTTTCCTGAAACATCTAAAAAACAAAGCAACAGAGCCTAGGGCACTTTCATTTATGGTCCTATAGCTTAGGGAAATTAAAATCAAAAAGACACAGCCACCCCAAAGTTTGGGACGGCTCTGTTTACAAGAACCTCGTTTACAGTACAAGTTCAAAATCACAGAAAATGAAAAATGGATAAAGAAGTTGTGGTACTTACGTACAATGCAATATCACTCAGCAATGAAATCTATGTCATCAGGCCCATAGCAGCATAATGAGTGGATTCAGGTACAATGATTCTAAGTGAAATAAGTCACACAGAAAAACAAACATCATAAGATATCACTACTACACGGAATGTAAACTTGGCTACACAGGAACTGAATTACAAAACAGAACAGGGTCTCAAATGTAGAAAACCATCTTATGCTTGCTTAAGGGGAAAGGTGAGTTGGGGTGCTGCATAAAACCAGAGATTGAAATTAGAACAGATACCGTTCCATAAGCCAAATATGTAATAGACAAGAGCTACTCCTTGCTCAACGAAGTGGACTCTACACCCCATATTAAACGCCTAAGAATATACCTGACTAGGAAGAATCTTAAAACCTATGGATTTATATGTCTCCGAAAGAGAATCAAGCATGTGTACAGCGGCATAAACGCAGCAGTGATAGGATTGGTGAGGTTCGGTGGACAAATGCAGACCCTTTGAAGTCATATTGCATGGTACCCATTCCATGGGTCTCAACTCTCCAGGTTTAAGGGATTCTTCCTTCAGCTAAAACATGCATGTGGAACCCAGAGTATGATCCACCATGTGATCGGGAAACGTGTTCAAATGTGTCTCAGTTTTCGTCCCCTGGTACTCGGGTGCAACATTCCAGACCCTTTACTAACACTCTCGCCACTTGGAGAGTCAGTGCCTTTAACCTCCTGTTTGGCCCAGTTTGCAATTTCTGCGGAAAATGAACAGGAATAGGGAGAACCAATGAGAGACTAGCTGGAGGTGTCTGGACGGGCAAATTTAACTCTCATTTCCCACCAGGAAGAGGAATTAACCAAAGGCTCAGCGTGCCATGCCGGAACCACACTAGGGCCTGAAGCAATGCTGCGGTGTTGTGGCCAGCTCACAAGAAAGCGAGTTGAAGAAAGGAGCTCAGGGGCACTGTCATTCACAAACCTGCAGAGTTATAAATGATAGCTATCGTCCAAAAATATATTGAAGTAAGGCTGCCAAGAGGACTTGAAAGCGGGGCAGAATTGCAGGAAACCGATTTCAGGAGGTAGACTGGAATTGCATGTAAAGCATAGGAAAAGAGGCAGAACGTCCACAATGATGCACTTGGCCAAAAAGGGCGTATGCGTTTTTTCCTGAATATATTCAGGAAAAAACGCATACGCCCTTTTTGGCCAACCAAGCAAGCTTGCAAAGGAAATCTGCACTACAATGAAGTCTCACTGCCCCCCGGTCAAAAGGGCCATCTGAAAAAAGTGTAAAATCCAGAAAGGCAGGACAGGCCATGGAGAACTGGGAGCCTTGTTATGCTGATGGGCGGGATGTAAATTGCCAACAGCCACTCTGGAGAAGTGTATGGTGTTTCCTGAAACATCTAAAAAACAAAGCAACAAAGCCTAGGGCACTTCCACTTATGGTCCTATAGCTTAGGGAAATTAAAATCAAAAAGACACAGCCACCCCGAAATTTGGAAAGGCTCTGTTTACAAGAACCTCGTTTACAGTATAAGTTCAAAATCACAGAAAGTGAAAAATGGATAAAGAAGTTGTGGTACTTACGTACAATGCAATATCACTCAGCAATGAAATCTATGTCATCAGGCCCATAGCAGCATAATGAGTGGATTCAGGTACGATGATTCTAAGTGAAATAAGTCACACAGAAAAAGAAACATCATAAGATATCTCTACCACATGGAATGTAAACTTGGCTACACAGGAACTGAATTACAAAACAGAACAGGGTCTCAAATGTAGAAAACCGACTTATGCTTGCTTAAGGGGAAAGGTGAGTTGGGGTGCTGCATAAAACCAGAGATTGAAATTAGCACAGATACCGTTCCATAAGCCAACTATGTAATAGACAAGAGCTACTCCTTGCTCAACGAAGTGGACTCTACACCCCATATTAAACGCCTAAGAATATACCTGACTAGTAAGAATCTTAAAACCTATGGATTTATATGTCTCCGAAAGAGAATCAAGCGTGTGTACAGTGGCATAAATGCAGCAGTGATAGGATTGGTGAGGTTCGTTGAGCAAATGCAGACCCTTTGAAGTCATATTGCATGGTACCCATTGCAGGGGTCTCAACTCTCCAGGTTTAAGGGATTCTTCCTTCAGCTAAAACATGCATGTGGAACCCAGAGTATGATCCACCATGTGATCGGGAAACGTGTTCAAATGTGTCTCAGTTTTCGTCCCCTGGTACTCGGGTGCAACATTCCAGACGCTTTACTAACACTCTCCCCACTTGGAGAGTCAGTGCCTTTAACCTCCTGTTTGGCCCAGTTTGCAATTTCTGCGGAAAATGAACAGGAATAGGGAGAACCAATGAGAGACTAGCTGGAGGTGTCTGGACGGGCAAATTTAACTCTCATTTCCCACCAGGAAGAGGAATTAAACAAAGGCTCAGCGTGCCATGCCGGAACCACACTAGGGCCTGAAGCAATCCTGCGGTGTTGCGGCCAGCTCACAAGAAAGCGAGTTGAAGAAAGGAGCTCAGGGGCACTGTCATTCACATACCTGCAGAGTTATAAATGATAGCTATCGTCCAAAAATATATTGAAGTAAGGCTGCCAAGAGGACTTGAAAGCGGGGCAGAATTGCAGGAAACCGATTTCAGGAGGTAGACTGGAATTGCATGTAAAGCATAGGAAAAGAGGCAGAACGTCCACAATGATGCACTTGGCCAAAAAGGGCGTATGCGTTTTTTCCTGAATATATTCAGGAAAAAACGCATACGCCCTTTTTGGCCAACCAAGCAAGCTTGCAAAGAAAATCTGCACTACAATGAAGTCTCACTGCCCCCCAGTCAAAAGGGCCATCTGAAAAAAGTGTAAAATCCAGAAAGGCAGGACAGGCCATGGAGAACTGGGAGCCTTGTTATGCTGATGGGCGGGATGTAAATTGCCAACAGCCACTCTGGAGAAGTGTATGGTGTTTCCTGAAACATCTAAAAAACAAAGCAACAGAGCCTAGGGCACTTCCACTTATGGTCCTATAGCTTAGGGAAATTAAAATCAAAAAGACTCAGCCACCCCAAAGTTAGGGACAGCTCTGTTTACAAGAACCTCATTTATGGTCCAAGTTCAATATCACAGAAAGCGAAAAATGGATAAAGAAGTTGTGGTACTTACGTACAATGCAATATCACTCAGCAATGAAATCTATGTCATCAGGCCCGTAGCAGCATAATGAGTGGATTCAGGTACGATGATTCTAAGTGAAATAAGTCACACAGAAAAACAAACATCATAAGATATCACTACTACAAGGAATGTAAACTTGGCTACACAGGAACTGAATTACAAAACAGAACAGGGTCTCAAATGTAGAAAACCAACTTATGCTTGCTTAAGGCGAAAGGTGAGTTGGGGTGCTGCATAAAACCAGAGATTGAAATTAGAACAGATACCGTTCCATAAGCCAAATATGTAATAGACAAGAGCTACTCCTTGCTCAACGAAGTGGACTCTACACCCCATATTAAACGCGTAAGAATATACCTGACTAGAAAGAATCTTAAAACCTATGGATTTATATGTCTCCGAAAGAGAATCAAGCGTGTGTACAGTGTCATAAACGCAGCAGTGATAGGATTGGTGAGGTTCGGTGAGCAAATGCAGACCCTTTGAAGTCATATTGCATGGTACCCATTCCATGGGTCTCAACTCTCCAGGTTTAAGGGATTCTTCCTTCAGCTAAAACATGCATGTGGAACCCAGAGTATGATCCACCGTGTGATCGGGAAACGTGTTTAATTGTGTCAGTTTTCATCCCCCGGTACTCGGGTGCAACATTCCAGACGCTTTACTAACACTCTCCCCACTTGGATAGACAGTGCCTTTAACCTCTTGTTTGGCCCAGTTTGCAATTTCTGCGGAAAATGAACAGGAATAGGGAGAACCAATGAGAGACTAGCTGGAGGTGTCTGGACGGGCAAATTTAACTCTCATTTCCCACCAGGAAGAGGAATTAACCAAAGGCTCAGCATGTCATGCCGGAACCACACTAGGGCCTGAAGCAATGCTGCGGTGTTGCGGCCAGCTCACAAGAAAGCGAGTTGAAGAAAGGAGCTCAGGGGCACTGTCATTCACATACCTGCAGAGTTATAAATGATAGCTATCGTCCAAAAATATATTGAAGTAAGGCTGCCAAGAGGACTTGAAAGCGGGGCAGAATTGCAGGAAACCAATTTCAGGAGGTAGACTGGAATTGCATGTAAAGCATAGGAAAAGAGGCAGAACGTCCACAATGATGCACTTGGCCAAAAAGGGCGTATGCGTTTTTTCCTGAATATATTCAGGAAAAAACGCATACGCCCTTTTTGGCCAACCAAGCAAGTTTGCAAAGGAAATCTGCACTACAATGAAGTCTCACTGCTCCCCGGTCAAAAGGGCCATCTGAAAAAAGTGTAAAATCCAGAAAGGCAGGACAGGCCATGGAGAACTGGGAGCCTTGTTATGCTGATGGGCGGGATGTAAATTGCCAACAGCCACTCTGGAGAAGTGTATGGTGTTTCCTGAAACATCTAAAAAACAAAGCAACAGAGCCTAGGGCACTTCCACTTATGGTCCTATAGCTTAGGGAAATTAAAATCAAAGAGACACAGCCACCCCAAAATTTGGGAAGGCTCTGTTTACAAGAACCTCGTTTACAGTAAAAGTTCAAAATCACAGAAAGTGAAAAATGGATAAAGAAGTTGTGGTACTTACGTACAATGCAATATCACTCAGCAATGAAATCTATGTCATCAGGCCCATAGCAGCATAATGAGTGGATTCAGGTACGATGATTCTAAGTGAAATAAGTCACACAGAAAAAGAAACTTCATAAGATATCTCTACCACATGGAATGTAAACTTGGCTACACAGGAACTGAATTACAAAACAGAACAGGGTCTCAAATGTAGAAAACCGACTTATGCTTGCTTAAGGGGAAAGGTGAGTTGGGGTGCTGCATAAAACCAGAGATTGAAATTAGCACAGATACCGTTCCATAAGCCAAATATGTAATAGACAAGAGCTACTCCTTGCTCAACGAAGTGGACTCTACACCACATATTAAACGCCTAAGAATATACCTGACTAGAAAGAATCTTAAAACCTATGGATTTATATGTCTCAGAAAGAGAATCAAGCGTGTGTACAGTGGCATAAACGCAGCAGTGATAGGATTGGTGAGGTTCGGTGAGCAAATGCAGACCCTTTGAAGTCATATTGCATGGTACCCATTCCATGGGTCTCAACTCTCCAGGTTTAAGGGATTCTTCCTTCAGCTAAAACATGCATGTGGAACCCAGAGTATGATCCACCGTGTGATCGGGAAACGTGTTTAATTGTGTCAGTTTTCATCCCCCGGTACTCGGGTGCAACATTCCAGACGCTTTACTAACACTCTCCCTACTTGGAGAGTCAGTGCCTTTAACCTCTTGTTTGGCCCAGTTTGCAATTTCTGCGGAAAATGAACAGGAATAGGGAGAACCAATGAGAGACTAGCTGGAGGTGTCTGGAAGGGCAAATTTAACTCTCATTTCCCACCAGGAAGAGGAATTAACCAAAGGCTCAGCATGTCATGCCGGAACCACACTAGGGCCTGAAGCAATGCTGCGGTGTTGCGGCCAGCTCACAAGAAAGCGAGTTGAAGAAAGGAGCTAAGGGGCACTGTCATTCACAAACCTGCAGAGTTATAAATGACAGCTATCGTCCAAAAATATATTGAAGTAAGGCTGCCAAGAGGACTTGAACGCTGGGCAGAATTGCAGGAAACCGATTTCAGGAGGTAGACTGGAATTGCATGTAAAGCAAAGGAAAAGAGGCAGAACGTCCACAATGATGCACTTGGCCAAAAAGGGCGTATGCGTTTTTTCCTGAATATATTCAGGAAAAAACGCATACGCCCTTTTTGGCCCACCAAGCAAGCTTGCAAAGGAAATCTGCACTACAATGAAGTCTCACTGCCCCCCGGTCAAAAGGGCCATCTGAAAAAAGTGTAAAATCCACAAAGGCAGGACAGGCCATGGAGAACTGGGAGCCTTGTTATGCTGATGGGCGGGATGTAAATTGCCAACAGCCACTCTGGAGAAGTGTATGGTGTTTCCTGAAACATCTAAAAAACAAAGCAACAGAGCCTAGGGCACTTCCACTTATGGTCCTATAGCTTAGGGAAATTAAAATCAAAAAGACACAGCCACCCCAAAATTTGGGAAGGCTCTGTTTACGAGAACCACGTTTACAGTATAAGTTCAAAATCACAGAAAGTGAAAAATGGATAAAGAAGTTGTGGTACTTACGTACAATGCAATATCACTCAGCAATGAAATCTATGTCATCAGGCCCATAGCAGCATAATGAGTGGATTCAGGTACGATGATTCTAAGTGAAATAAGTCACACAGAAAAAGAAACATCATAAGATATCTCTACCACATGGAATGTAAACTTGGCTACACAGGAACTGAATTACAAAACAGAACAGGGTCTCAAATGTAGAAAACTGACTTATGCTTGCTTAAGGGGAAAGGTGAGTTAGGGTGCTGCATAAAACCAGAGATTGAAATTAGCACAGATACCGTTCCATAAGCCAAATATGTAATAGACAAGAGCTACTCCTTGCTCAACGAAGTGGACTCTACACCCCATATTAAACGCCTAAGAATATACCTGACTAGTAAGAATCTTAAAACCTATGGATTTATATGTCTCAGAAAGAGAATCAAGCGTGTGTACAGTGGCATAAATGCAGCAGTGATAGGATTGGTGAGGTTCGGTGAGCAAATGCAGACCCTTTGAAGTCATATTGCATGGTACCCATTGCAGGGGTCTCAACTCTCCAGGTTTAAGGGATTCTTCCTTCAGCTAAAACATGCATGTGGAACCCAGAGTATGATCCACCATGTGATCGGGAAACGTGTTCAAATGTGTCTCAGTTTTCGTCCCCTGGTACTCGGGTGCAACATTCCAGACGCTTTACTAACACTCTCCCCACTTGGAGAGTCAGTGCCTTTAACCTCCTGTTTGGCCCAGTTTGCAATTTCTGCGGAAAATGAACAGGAATAGGGAGAACCAATGAGAGACTAGCTGGAGGTGTCTGGACGGGCAAATTTAACTCTCATTTCCCACCAGGAAGAGGAATTAACCAAAGGCTCAGCATGTCATGCCGGAACCACACTAGGGCCTGAAGCAATGCTGCGGTGTTGCGGCCAGCTCACAAGAAAGCGAGTTGAAGAAAGGAGCTCAGGGGCACTGTCATTCACATACCTGCAGAGTTATAAATGATAGCTATCGTCCAAAAATATATTGAAGTAAGGCTGCCAAGAGGACTTGAAAGCGGGGCAGAATTGCAGGAAACCGATTTCAGGAGGTAGACTGGAATTGCATGTAAAGCATAGGAAAAGAGGCAGAACGTCCACAATGATGCACTTGGCCAAAAAGGGCGTATGCGTTTTTTCCTGAATATATTCAGGAAAAAACGCATACGCCCTTTTTGGCCAACCAAGCAAGTTTGCAAAGGAAATCTGCACTACAATGAAGTCTCACTGCTCCCCGGTCAAAAGGGCCATCTGAAAAAAGTGTAAAATCCAGAAAGGCAGGACAGGCCATGGAGAACTGGGAGCCTTGTTATGCTGATGGGCGGGATGTAAATTGCCAACAGCCACTCTGGAGAAGTGTATGGTGTTTCCTGAAACATCTAAAAAACAAAGCAACAGAGCCTAGGGCACTTCCACTTATGGTCCTATAGCTTAGGGAAATTAAAATCAAAGAGACACAGCCACCCCAAAATTTGGGAAGGCTCTGTTTACAAGAACCTCGTTTACAGTAAAAGTTCAAAATCACAGAAAGTGAAAAATGGATAAAGAAGTTGTGGTACTTACGTACAATGCAATATCACTCAGCAATGAAATCTATGTCATCAGGCCCATAGCAGCATAATGAGTGGATTCAGGTACGATGATTCTAAGTGAAATAAGTCACACAGAAAAAGAAACATCATAAGATATCTCTACCACATGGAATGTAAACTTGGCTACACAGGAACTGAATTACAAAACAGAACAGGGTCTCAAATGTAGAAAACCGACTTATGCTTGCTTAAGGGGAAAGGTGAGTTGGGGTGCTGCATAAAACCAGAGATTGAAATTAGCACAGATACCGTTCCATAAGCCAAATATGTAATAGACAAGAGCTACTCCTTGCTCAACGAAGTGGACTCTACACCCCATATTAAACGCCTAAGAATATACCTGACTAGAAAGAATCTTAAAACCTATGGATTTATATGTCTCAGAAAGAGAATCAAGCGTGTGTACAGTGGCATAAACGCAGCAGTGATAGGATTGGTGAGGTTCGGTGAGCAAATGCAGACCCTTTGAAGTCATATTGCATGGTACCCATTCCATGGGTCTCAACTCTCCAGGTTTAAGGGATTCTTCCTTCAGCTAAAACATGCATGTGGAACCCAGAGTATGATCCACCGTGTGATCGGGAAACGTGTTTAATTGTGTCAGTTTTCATCCCCCGGTACTCGGGTGCAACATTCCAGACGCTTTACTAACACTCTCCCTACTTGGAGAGTCAGTGCCTTTAACCTCTTGTTTGGCCCAGTTTGCAATTTCTGCGGAAAATGAACAGGAATAGGGAGAACCAATGAGAGACTAGCTGGAGGTGTCTGGACGGGCAAATTTAACTCTCATTTCCCACCAGGAAGAGGAATTAACCAAAGGCTCAGCATGTCATGCCGGAACCACACTAGGGCCTGAAGCAATGCTGCGGTGTTGCGGCCAGCTCACAAGAAAGCGAGTTGAAGAAAGGAGCTAAGGGGCACTGTCATTCACAAACCTGCAGAGTTATAAATGACAGCTATCGTCCAAAAATATATTGAAGTAAGGCTGCCAAGAGGACTTGAACGCTGGGCAGAATTGCAGGAAACCGATTTCAGGAGGTAGACTGGAATTGCATGTAAAGCAAAGGAAAAGAGGCAGAACGTCCACAATGATGCACTTGGCCAAAAAGGGCGTATGCGTTTTTTCCTGAATATATTCAGGAAAAAACGCATACGCCCTTTTTGGCCCACCAAGCAAGCTTGCAAAGGAAATCTGCACTACAATGAAGTCTCACTGCCCCCCGGTCAAAAGGGCCATCTGAAAAAAGTGTAAAATCCAGAAAGGCAGGACAGGCCATGGAGAACTGGGAGCCTTGTTATGCTGATGGGCGGGATGTAAATTGCCAACAGCCACTCTGGAGAAGTGTATGGTGTTTCCTGAAACATCTAAAAAACAAAGCAACAGAGCCTAGGGCACTTCCACTTATGGTCCTATAGCTTAGGGAAATTAAAATCAAAAAGACACAGCCACCCCAAAATTTGGGAAGGCTCTGTTTACAAGAACCTCGTTTACAGTATAAGTTCAAAATCACAGAAAGTGAAAAATGGATAAAGAAGTTGTGGTACTTACGTACAATGCAATATCACTCAGCAATGAAATCTATGTCATCAGGCCCATAGCAGCATAATGAGTGGATTCAGGTACGATGATTCTAAGTGAAATAAGTCACACAGAAAAAGAAACATCATAAGATATCTCTACCACATGGAATGTAAACTTGGCTACACAGGAACTGAATTACAAAACAGAACAGGGTCTCAAATGTAGAAAACCGACTTATGCTTGCTTAAGGGGAAAGGTGAGTTGGGGTGCTGCATAAAACCAGAGATTGAAATTAGCACAGATACCGTTCCATAAGCCAAATATGTAATAGACAAGAGCTACTCCTTGCTCAACGAAGTGGACTCTACACCCCATATTAAACGCCTAAGAATATACCTGACTAGTAAGAATCTTAAAACCTATGGATTTATATGTCTCAGAAAGAGAATCAAGCGTGTGTACAGTGGCATAAATGCAGCAGTGATAGGATTGGTGAGGTTCGGTGAGCAAATGCAGACCCTTTGAAGTCATATTGCATGGTACCCATTGCAGGGGTCTCAACTCTCCAGGTTTAAGGGATTCTTCCTTCAGCTAAAACATGCATGTGGAACCCAGAGTATGATCCACCATGTGATCGGGAAACGTGTTCAAATGTGTCTCAGTTTTCGTCCCCTGGTACTCGGGTGCAACATTCCAGACGCTTTACTAACACTCTCCCCACTTGGAGAGTCAGTGCCTTTAACCTCCTGTTTGGCCCAGTTTGCAATTTCTGCGGAAAATGAACAGGAATAGGGAGAACCAATGAGAGACTAGCTGGAGGTGTCTGGACGGGCAAATTTAACTCTCATTTCCCACCAGGAAGAGGAATTAACCAAAGGCTCAGCATGTGATGCCGGAACCACACTAGGGCCTGAAGCAATGCTGCGGTGTTGCGGCCAGCTCACAAGAAAGCGAGTTGAAGAAAGGAGCTCAGGGGCACTGTCATTCACATACCTGCAGAGTTATAAATGATAGCTATCGTCCAAAAATATATTGAAGTAAGGCTGCCAAGAGGACTTGAAAGCGGGGCAGAATTGCAGGAAACTGATTTCAGGAGGTAGACTGGAATTGCATGTAAAGCATAGGAAAAGAGGCAGAACGTCCACAATGATGCACTTGGCCAAAAAGGGCGTATGCGTTTTTTCCTGAATATATTCAGGAAAAAACGCATACGCCCTTTTTGGCCAACCAAGCAAGTTTGCAAAGGAAATCTGCACTACAATGAAGTCTCACTGCTCCCCGGTCAAAAGGGCCATCTGAAAAAAGTGTAAAATCCAGAAAGGCAGGACAGGCCATGGAGAACTGGGAGCCTTGTTATGCTGATGGGCGGGATGTAAATTGCCAACAGCCACTCTGGAGAAGTGTATGGTGTTTCCTGAAACATCTAAAAAACAAAGCAACAGAGCCTAGGGCACTTCCACTTATGGTCCTATAGCTTAGGGAAATTAAAATCAAAGAGACACAGCCACCCCAAAATTTGGGAAGGCTCTGTTTACAAGAACCTCGTTTACAGTAAAAGTTCAAAATCACAGAAAGTGAAAAATGGATAAAGAAGTTGTGGTACTTACGTACAATGCAATATCACTCAGCAATGAAATCTATGTCATCAGGCCCATAGCAGCATAATGAGTGGATTCAGGTACGATGATTCTAAGTGAAATAAGTCACACAGAAAAAGAAACATCATAAGATATCTCTACCACATGGAATGTAAACTTGGCTACACAGGAACTGAATTACAAAACAGAACAGGGTCTCAAATGTAGAAAACCGACTTATGCTTGCTTAAGGGGAAAGGTGAGTTGGGGTGCTGCATAAAACCAGAGATTGAAATTAGCACAGATACCGTTCCATAAGCCAAATATGTAATAGACAAGAGCTACTCCTTGCTCAACGAAGTGGACTCTACACCCCATATTAAACGCCTAAGAATATACCTGACTAGAAAGAATCTTAAAACCTATGGATTTATATGTCTCAGAAAGAGAATCAAGCGTGTGTACAGTGGCATAAACGCAGCAGTGATAGGATTGGTGAGGTTCGGTGAGCAAATGCAGACCCTTTGAAGTCATATTGCATGGTACCCATTCCATGGGTCTCAACTCTCCAGGTTTAAGGGATTCTTCCTTCAGCTAAAACATGCATGTGGAACCCAGAGTATGATCCACCGTGTGATCGGGAAACGTGTTTAATTGTGTCAGTTTTCATCCCCCGGTACTCGGGTGCAACATTCCAGACGCTTTACTAACACTCTCCCTACTTGGAGAGTCAGTGCCTTTAACCTCTTGTTTGGCCCAGTTTGCAATTTCTGCGGAAAATGAACAGGAATAGGGAGAACCAATGAGAGACTAGCTGGAGGTGTCTGGACGGGCAAATTTAACTCTCATTTCCCACCAGGAAGAGGAATTAACCAAAGGCTCAGCATGTCATGCCGGAACCACACTAGGGCCTGAAGCAATGCTGCGGTGTTGCGGCCAGCTCACAAGAAAGCGAGTTGAAGAAAGGAGCTAAGGGGCACTGTCATTCACAAACCTGCAGAGTTATAAATGACAGCTATCGTCCAAAAATATATTGAAGTAAGGCTGCCAAGAGGACTTGAACGCTGGGCAGAATTGCAGGAAACCGATTTCAGGAGGTAGACTGGAATTGCATGTAAAGCAAAGGAAAAGAGGCAGAACGTCCACAATGATGCACTTGGCCAAAAAGGGCGTATGCGTTTTTTCCTGAATATATTCAGGAAAAAACGCATACGCCCTTTTTGGCCCACCAAGCAAGCTTGCAAAGGAAATCTGCACTACAATGAAGTCTCACTGCCCCCCGGTCAAAAGGGCCATCTGAAAAAAGTGTAAAATCCAGAAAGGCAGGACAGGCCATGGAGAACTGGGAGCCTTGTTATGCTGATAGGCGGGATGTAAATTGCCAACAGCCACTCTGGAGAAGTGTATGGTGTTTCCTGAAACATCTAAAAAACAAAGCAACAGAGCCTAGGGCACTTCCACTTATGGTCCTATAGCTTAGGGAAATTAAAATCAAAAAGACACAGCCACCCCAAAATTTGGGAAGGCTCTGTTTACAAGAACCTCGTTTACAGTATAAGTTCAAAATCACAGAAAGTGAAAAATGGATAAAGAAGTTGTGGTACTTACGTACAATGCAATATCACTCAGCAATGAAATCTATGTCATCAGGCCCATAGCAGCATAATGAGTGGATTCAGGTACGATGATTCTAAGTGAAATAAGTCACACAGAAAAAGAAACATCATAAGATATCTCTACCACATGGAATGTAAACTTGGCTACACAGGAACTGAATTACAAAACAGAACAGGGTCTCAAATGTAGAAAACTGACTTATGCTTGCTTAAGGGGAAAGGTGAGTTGGGGTGCTGCATAAAACCAGAGATTGAAATTAGCACAGATACCGTTCCATAAGCCAAATATGTAATAGACAAGAGCTACTCCTTGCTCAACGAAGTGGACTCTACACCCCATATTAAACGCCTAAGAATATACCTGACTAGTAAGAATCTTAAAACCTATGGATTTATATGTCTCAGAAAGAGAATCAAGCGTGTGTACAGTGGCATAAATGCAGCAGTGATAGGATTGGTGAGGTTCGGTGAGCAAATGCAGACCCTTTGAAGTCATATTGCATGGTACCCATTGCAGGGGTCTCAACTCTCCAGGTTTAAGGGATTCTTCCTTCAGCTAAAACATGCATGTGGAACCCAGAGTATGATCCACCGTGTGATCGGGAAACGTGTTCAAATGTTTCTCAGTTTTCGTCCCCTGGTACTCGGTTGCAACATTCCAGACGCTTTACTAACACTCTCCCCACTTGGAGAGTCAGTGCCTTTAACCTCCTGTTTGGCCCAGTTTGCAATTTCTGCGGAAAATGAACAGGAATAGGGAGAACCAATGAGAGACTAGCTGGAGGTGTCTGGACGGGCAAATTTAACTCTCATTTCCCACCAGGAAGAGGAATTAAACAAAGGC
Organism: Pseudorca crassidens; assembly: GCF_039906515.1. Classification (NCBI taxonomy): domain Eukaryota; kingdom Metazoa; phylum Chordata; class Mammalia; order Artiodactyla; family Delphinidae; genus Pseudorca; species Pseudorca crassidens. Next base: position 278,976 of record NW_027136350.1, read on the forward strand.
TCAGCGTGCCATGCCGGAACCACACTAGGGCCTGAAGCAATCCTGCGGTGTTGCGGCCAGCTCACAAGAAAGCGAGTTGAAGAAAGGAGCTCAGGGGCACTGTCATTCACATACCTGCAGAGTTATAAATGATAGCTATCGTCCAAAAATATATTGAAGTAAGGCTGCCAAGAGGACTTGAAAGCGGGGCAGAATTGCAGGAAACCGATTTCAGGAGGTAGACTGGAATTGCATGTAAAGCATAGGAAAAGAGGCAGAACGTCCACAATGATGCACTTGGCCAAAAAGGGCGTATGCGTTTTTTCCTGAATATATTCAGGAAAAAACGCATACGCCCTTTTTGGCCAACCAAGCAAGCTTGCAAAGGAAATCTGCACTACAATGAAGTCTCACTGCTCCCCGGTCAAAAGGGCCATCTGAAAAAAGTGTAAAATCCAGAAAGGCAGGACAGGCCATGGAGAACTGGGAGCCTTGTTATGCTGATGGGCGGGATGTAAATTGCCAACAGCCACTCTGGAGAAGTGTATGGTGTTTCCTGAAACATCTAAAAAACAAAGCAACAGAGCCTAGGGCACTTCCACTTATGGTCCTATAGCTTAGGGAAATTAAAATCAAAAAGACTCAGCCACCCCAAAGTTAGGGACAGCTCTGTTTACAAGAACCTCATTTATGGTCCAAGTTCAATATCACAGAAAGCGAAAAATGGATAAAGAAGTTGTGGTACTTACGTACAATGCAATATCACTCAGCAATGAAATCTATGTCATCAGGCCCGTAGCAGCATAATGAGTGGATTCAGGTACGATGATTCTAAGTGAAATAAGTCACACAGAAAAACAAACATCATAAGATATCACTACTACAAGGAATGTAAACTTGGCTACACAGGAACTGAATTACAAAACAGAACAGGGTCTCAAATGTAGAAAACCAACTTATGCTTGCTTAAGGCGAAAGGTGAGTTGGGGTGCTGCATAAAACCAGAGATTGAAATTAGCACAGATACCGTTCCATAAGCCAAATATGTAATAGACAAGAGCTACTCCTTGCTCAACGAAGTGGACTCTACACCCCATATTAAACGCCTAAGAATATACCTGACTAGAAAGAATCTTAAAACCTATGGATTTATATGTCTCAGAAAGAGAATCAAGCGTGTGTACAGTGGCATAAACGCAGCAGTGATAGGATTGGTGAGGTTCGGTGAGCAAATGCAGACCCTTTGAAGTCATATTGCATGGTACCCATTCCATGGGTCTCAACTCTCCAGGTTTAAGGGATTCTTCCTTCAGCTAAAACATGCATGTGGAACCCAGAGTATGATCCACCGTGTGATCGGGAAACGTGTTTAATTGTGTCAGTTTTCATCCCCCGGTACTCGGGTGCAACATTCCAGACGCTTTACTAACACTCTCCCTACTTGGAGAGTCAGTGCCTTTAACCTCTTGTTTGGCCCAGTTTGCAATTTCTGCGGAAAATGAACAGGAATAGGGAGAACCAATGAGAGACTAGCTGGAGGTGTCTGGACGGGCAAATTTAACTCTCATTTCCCACCAGGAAGAGGAATTAACCAAAGGCTCAGCATGTCATGCCGGAACCACACTAGGGCCTGAAGCAATGCTGCGGTGTTGCGGCCAGCTCACAAGAAAGCGAGTTGAAGAAAGGAGCTAAGGGGCACTGTCATTCACAAACCTGCAGAGTTATAAATGACAGCTATCGTCCAAAAATATATTGAAGTAAGGCTGCCAAGAGGACTTGAACGCTGGGCAGAATTGCAGGAAACCGATTTCAGGAGGTAGACTGGAATTGCATGTAAAGCAAAGGAAAAGAGGCAGAACGTCCACAATGATGCACTTGGCCAAAAAGGGCGTATGCGTTTTTTCCTGAATATATTCAGGAAAAAACGCATACGCCCTTTTTGGCCCACCAAGCAAGCTTGCAAAGGAAATCTGCACTACAATGAAGTCTCACTGCCCCCCGGTCAAAAGGGCCATCTGAAAAAAGTGTAAAATCCAGAAAGGCAGGACAGGCCATGGAGAACTGGGAGCCTTGTTATGCTGATAGGCGGGATGTAAATTGCCAACAGCCACTCTGGAGAAGTGTATGGTGTTTCCTGAAACATCTAAAAAACAAAGCAACAGAGCCTAGGGCACTTCCACTTATGGTCCTATAGCTTAGGGAAATTAAAATCAAAAAGACACAGCCACCCCAAAATTTGGGAAGGCTCTGTTTACAAGAACCTCGTTTACAGTATAAGTTCAAAATCACAGAAAGTGAAAAATGGATAAAGAAGTTGTGGTACTTACGTACAATGCAATATCACTCAGCAATGAAATCTATGTCATCAGGCCCATAGCAGCATAATGAGTGGATTCAGGTACGATGATTCTAAGTGAAATAAGTCACACAGAAAAAGAAACATCATAAGATATCTCTACCACATGGAATGTAAACTTGGCTACACAGGAACTGAATTACAAAACAGAACAGGGTCTCAAATGTAGAAAACTGACTTATGCTTGCTTAAGGGGAAAGGTGAGTTGGGGTGCTGCATAAAACCAGAGATTGAAATTAGCACAGATACCGTTCCATAAGCCAAATATGTAATAGACAAGAGCTACTCCTTGCTCAACGAAGTGGACTCTACACCCCATATTAAACGCCTAAGAATATACCTGACTAGTAAGAATCTTAAAACCTATGGATTTATATGTCTCAGAAAGAGAATCAAGCGTGTGTACAGTGGCATAAATGCAGCAGTGATAGGATTGGTGAGGTTCGGTGAGCAAATGCAGACCCTTTGAAGTCATATTGCATGGTACCCATTGCAGGGGTCTCAACTCTCCAGGTTTAAGGGATTCTTCCTTCAGCTAAAACATGCATGTGGAACCCAGAGTATGATCCACCGTGTGATCGGGAAACGTGTTCAAATGTTTCTCAGTTTTCGTCCCCTGGTACTCGGTTGCAACATTCCAGACGCTTTACTAACACTCTCCCCACTTGGAGAGTCAGTGCCTTTAACCTCCTGTTTGGCCCAGTTTGCAATTTCTGCGGAAAATGAACAGGAATAGGGAGAACCAATGAGAGACTAGCTGGAGGTGTCTGGACGGGCAAATTTAACTCTCATTTCCCACCAGGAAGAGGAATTAAACAAAGGCTCAGCGTGCCATGCCGGAACCACACTAGGGCCTGAAGCAATCCTGCGGTGTTGCGGCCAGCTCACAAGAAAGCGAGTTGAAGAAAGGAGCTCAGGGGCACTGTCATTCACATACCTGCAGAGTTATAAATGATAGCTATCGTCCAAAAATATATTGAAGTAAGGCTGCCAAGAGGACTTGAAAGCGGGGCAGAATTGCAGGAAACCGATTTCAGGAGGTAGACTGGAATTGCATGTAAAGCATAGGAAAAGAGGCAGAACGTCCACAATGATGCACTTGGCCAAAAAGGGCGTATGCGTTTTTTCCTGAATATATTCAGGAAAAAACGCATACGCCCTTTTTGGCCAACCAAGCAAGCTTGCAAAGGAAATCTGCACTACAATGAAGTCTCACTGCTCCCCGGTCAAAAGGGCCATCTGAAAAAAGTGTAAAATCCAGAAAGGCAGGACAGGCCATGGAGAACTGGGAGCCTTGTTATGCTGATGGGCGGGATGTAAATTGCCAACAGCCACTCTGGAGAAGTGTATGGTGTTTCCTGAAACATCTAAAAAACAAAGCAACAGAGCCTAGGGCACTTCCACTTATGGTCCTATAGCTTAGGGAAATTAAAATCAAAAAGACTCAGCCACCCCAAAGTTAGGGACAGCTCTGTTTACAAGAACCTCATTTATGGTCCAAGTTCAATATCACAGAAAGCGAAAAATGGATAAAGAAGTTGTGGTACTTACGTACAATGCAATATCACTCAGCAATGAAATCTATGTCATCAGGCCCGTAGCAGCATAATGAGTGGATTCAGGTACGATGATTCTAAGTGAAATAAGTCACACAGAAAAACAAACATCATAAGATATCACTACTACAAGGAATGTAAACTTGGCTACACAGGAACTGAATTACAAAACAGAACAGGGTCTCAAATGTAGAAAACCAACTTATGCTTGCTTAAGGCGAAAGGTGAGTTGGGGTGCTGCATAAAACCAGAGATTGAAATTAGAACAGATACCGTTCCATAAGCCAAATATTTAATAGACAAGAGCTACTCCTTGCTCAACGAAGTGGACTCTACACCCCATATTAAACGCGTAAGAATATACCTGACTAGAAAGAATCTTAAAACCTATGGATTTATATGTCTCCGAAAGAGAATCAAGCGTGTGTACAGTGTCATAAACGCAGCAGTGATAGGATTGGTGAGGTTCGGTGAGCAAATGCAGACCCTTTGAATTCATATTGCATGGTACCCATTCCATGGGTCTCAACTCTCCAGGTTTAAGAGATTCTTCCTTCAGCTAAAACATGCATGTGGAACCCAGAGTATGATCCACCGTGTGATCGGGAAACGTGTTTAATTGTGTCAGTTTTCATCCCCCGGTACTCGGGTGCAACATTCCAGACGCTTTACTAACACTCTCCCCACTTGGAGAGTCAGTGCCTTTAACGTCTTGTTTGGCCCAGTTTGCAATTTCTGCGGAAAATGAACAGGAATAAGGAGAACCAATGAGAGACTAGCTGGAGGTGTCTGGACGGGCAAATTTAACTCTCATTTCCCACCAGGAAGAAGAATTAACCAAAGGCTCAGCATGTCATGCTGGAACCACACTAGGGCCTGAAGCAATGCTGCGGTGTTGCGGCCAGCTCACAAGAAAGCGAGTTGAAGAAAGGAGCTAAGGGGCACTGTCATTCACAAACCTGCAGAGTTATAAATGACAGCTATCGTCCAAAAATATATTGAAGTAAGGCTGCCAAGAGGACTTGAACGCTGGGCAGAATTGCAGGAAACCGATTTCAGGAGGTAGACTGGAATTGCATGTAAAGCAAAGGAAAAGAGGCAGAACGTCCACAATGATGCACTTGGCCAAAAAGGGCGTATGCGTTTTTTCCTGAATATATTCAGGAAAAAACGCATACGTCCTTTTTGGCCAACCAAGCAAGCTTGCAAAGGAAATCTGCACTACAATGAAGTCTCAATGCCCCCCGGTCAAAAGGGCCATCTGAAAAAAGTGTAAAATCCAGAAAGGCAGGACAGGCCATGGAGAACTGGGAGCCTTGTTATGCTGATGGGCGGGATGTAAATTGCCAACAGCCACTCTGGAGAAGTGTATGGTGTTTCCTGAAACATCTAAAAAACAAAGCAACAGAGCCTAGGGCACTTCCACTTATGGTCCTATAGCTTAGGGAAATTAAAATCAAAAAGACACAGCCACCCCAAAATTTGGGAAGGCTCTGTTTACAAGAACCTCGTTTACAGTATAAGTTCAAAATCACAGAAAGTGAAAAATGGATAAAGAAGTTGTGGTACTTACGTACAATGCAATATCACTCAGCAATGAAATCTATGTCATCAGGCCCATAGCAGCATAATGAGTGGATTCAGGTACGATGATTCTAAGTGAAATAAGTCACACAGAAAAAGAAACATCATAAGATATCTCTACCACATGGAATGTAAACTTGGCTACACAGGAACTGAATTACAAAACAGAACAGGGTCTCAAATGTAGAAAACCGACTTATGCTTGCTTAAGGGGAAAGGTGAGTTGGGGTGCTGCATAAAACCAGAGATTGAAATTAGCACAGATACCGTTCCATAAGCCAAATATGTAATAGACAAGAGCTACTCCTTGCTCAACGAAGTGGACTCTACACCCCATATTAAACGCCTAAGAATATACCTGACTAGTAAGAATCTTAAAACCTATGGATTTATATGTCTCAGAAAGAGAATCAAGCGTGTGTACAGTGGCATAAATGCAGCAGTGATAGGATTGGTGAGGTTCGGTGAGCAAATGCAGACCCTTTGAAGTCATATTGCATGGTACCCATTGCAGGGGTCTCAACTCTCCAGGTTTAAGGGATTCTTCCTTCAGCTAAAACATGCATGTGGAACCCAGAGTATGATCCACCATGTGATCGGGAAACGTGTTCAAATGTGTCTCAGTTTTCGTCCCCTGGTACTCGGGTGCAACATTCCAGACGCTTTACTAACACTCTCCCCACTTGGAGAGTCAGTGCCTTTAACCTCCTGTTTGGCCCAGTTTGCAATTTCTGCGGAAAATGAACAGGAATAGGGAGAACCAATGAGAGACTAGCTGGAGGTGTCTGGACGGGCAAATTTAACTCTCATTTCCCACCAGGAAGAGGAATTAACCAAAGGCTCAGCATGTCATGCCGGAACCACACTAGGGCCTGAAGCAATGCTGCGGTGTTGCGGCCAGCTCACAAGAAAGCGAGTTGAAGAAAGGAGCTCAGGGGCACTGTCATTCACATACCTGCAGAGTTATAAATGATAGCTATCGTCCAAAAATATATTGAAGTAAGGCTGCCAAGAGGACTTGAAAGCGGGGCAGAATTGCAGGAAACTGATTTCAGGAGGTAGACTGGAATTGCATGTAAAGCATAGGAAAAGAGGCAGAACGTCCACAATGATGCACTTGGCCAAAAAGGGCGTATGCGTTTTTTCCTGAATATATTCAGGAAAAAACGCATACGCCCTTTTTGGCCAACCAAGCAAGTTTGCAAAGGAAATCTGCACTACAATGAAGTCTCACTGCTCCCCGGTCAAAAGGGCCATCTGAAAAAAGTGTAAAATCCAGAAAGGCAGGACAGGCCATGGAGAACTGGGAGCCTTGTTATGCTGATGGGCGGGATGTAAATTGCCAACAGCCACTCTGGAGAAGTGTATGGTGTTTCCTGAAACATCTAAAAAACAAAGCAACAGAGCCTAGGGCACTTCCACTTATGGTCCTATAGCTTAGGGAAATTAAAATCAAAGAGACACAGCCACCCCAAAATTTGGGAAGGCTCTGTTTACAAGAACCTCGTTTACAGTAAAAGTTCAAAATCACAGAAAGTGAAAAATGGATAAAGAAGTTGTGGTACTTACGTACAATGCAATATCACTCAGCAATGAAATCTATGTCATCAGGCCCATAGCAGCATAATGAGTGGATTCAGGTACGATTATTCTAAGTGAAATAAGTCACACAGAAAAAGAAACATCATAAGATATCTCTACCACATGGAATGTAAACTTGGCTACACAGGAACTGAATTACAAAACAGAACAGGGTCTCAAATGTAGAAAACCGACTTATGCTTGCTTAAGGGGAAAGGTGAGTTGGGGTGCTGCATAAAACCAGAGATTGAAATTAGCACAGATACCGTTCCATAAGCCAACTATGTAATAGACAAGAGCTACTCCTTGCTCAACGAAGTGGACTCTACACCCCATATTAAACGCCTAAGAATACACCTGACTAGTAAGAATCTTAAAACCTATGGATTTATATGTCTCTGCAAGAGAATCAAGCATGTGTACAGCGGCATAAATGCAGCAGTGATAGGATTGGTAAGGATCGGTGAGCAAATGCAGACCCTTTGAAGTCATATTGCATGGTACCCATTCCATGGGTCTCAACTCTCCAGGTTTAAGGGATTCTTCCTTCAGCTAAAACATGCATGTGGAACCCAGAGTATGATCCACCGTGTGATCGGGAAACGTGTTCAAATGTGTCTCAGTTTTCGTGTCCTGGTACTCGGGTGCAACATTCCAGACGCTTTACTAACACTCTCCCCACTTGGAGAGTCAGTGCCTTTAACCTCCTGTTTGGCCCAGTTTGCAATTTCTGCGGAAAATGAACAGGAATAGGGAGAACCAATGAGAGACTAGCTGGAGGTGTCTGGACGGGCAAATTTAACTCTCATTACCCACCAGGAAGAGGAATTAACCAAAGGCTCAGCGTGCCATTCTGGAACCACATTAGGGCCTGAAGCGATGCTGCTGTGTTGCGGCCATCTCACAAGAAAACGAGTTGAAGAAAGGAGCTCAGGGGCACTGTAATTCACAAACCTGCAGAGTTATAAATGACAGCTATCGTCCAAAAATATATTGAAGTAAGGCTGCCAAGAGGACTTGAAAGTGGGGCAGAATTGCAGGAAACCGATTTCAGGAGGTAGACTGGAATGGCATGTAAAGCATAGGAAAAGAGGCAGAACGTCCACAATGATGCACTTGGCCAAAAAGGGCGTATGCGTTTTTTCCTGAATATATTCAGGAAAAAACGCATACGCCCTTTTTGGCCAACCAAGCAAGCTTGCAAAGGGAATCTGCACTACAATGAAGTCTCACTACCCCGCGGGCAAAAGGGCCATCTGAAAAAAGTATAAAATCCAGCAAAGCAGGACAGGCCATGGAGAACTGGGAGCCTTGTTATGCTGATGGGCGGGATGTAAATTGCCAACAGCCACTCTGGAGAAGTGTATGGTGTTTCCTGAAACATCTAAAAAACAAAACAACAGAGCCTAGGGCACTTCCACTTATGGTCCTATAGCTTAGGGAAATTAAAATCAAAAAGACACAGCCACCCCAAAGTTTGGGACGGTTCTGTTTACAGGAACCTCGTTTACGGTACAAGTTGAATATCACAGAAAGTGAAAAATGGATAAAGAAGTTGTGGTACTTACCTACAATGCAATATCACTCAGCAATGAAATCTATGTCATCAGGCCCATAGCAGCATAATGAGTGGATTCAGGTACGATGATTCTAAGTGAAATAAGTCACACAGAAAAAGAAACATCATAAGATATCACTACTACACGGAATGTAAACTTGGCTACACAGGAACTGAATTACAAAACAGAACAGGGTCTCAAATGTAGAAAACCAACTTATGCTTGCATAAGGGGAAAGGTGAGTTGGGGTGCTGCATAAAACCAGACATTGAAATTAGCACAGATACCGTTCCATAAGCCAAATATGTAATAGAAAAGAGCTACACCTTGCTCAACGAAGTGGACTCAACACCCCATATTAAAAGCCTAAGAATATACCTGACTAGTAAGAATCTTAAAACCTATGTATTTATATATCTCCAAAAGAGAATCAAGCGTGTGTATAGTGGCATAAACGCAGCAGTGATAGGATTGATGAGGTTCGGTGAGCAAATGCAGACCCTTTGAAGTCATATTGCATGGTACCCATTCCATGGGTCTCAACTCTCCAGGTTTAAGGGATTCTTCCTTCAGCTAAAACATGCATGTGGAACCCAGAGTATGATCCACCGTGTGATCGAGAAACGTGTTCAAATGAGTCAGTTTTCATCCCCTGGTACTCGGGTGCAACATTCCAGACGCTTTACTAACACTCTCCCCACTTGGAGAGTCAGTGCCTTTAACCTCCTGTTTGGCCCAGTTTGCAATTTCTGCGGAAAATGAACAGGAATAGGGAGAACCAATGAGAGACTAGCTGGAGGTGTCTGGACGGGCAAATTTAACTCTCATTTCCTACCACGAAGAGGAATTAACCAAAGGCTCAATGTGCCATGCCGGAAACACACTAGGGCCTGAAGCGATGCTGCGGTGTTGCGGCCAGCTCACAAGAAAGCAAGTTGAAGAAAGGAGCTCAGGGGCACCGTAATTCACAAAACTGCAGAGTTATAAATGACAGCTATCGTCCAAAAAGATATTGAAGTAAGGCTGCCAAGAGGACTTGAAAGCGGGGCAGAATTGCAGGAAACCGATTTCAGGAGGTAGACTGGATTTGCATGTAAAGCATAGGAAAAGAGGCAGAACGTCCACAATGATGCACTTGGCCAAAAAGGGCATATCAGATTTTTCCTCAAGAAAAAAAGCCTACGCCCTTTTTGGCCAAACAAACAAGCTTGCAAAGGAAATCTGCACTACAATGAAGTCTCACTGCCCCCCGGTCAAAAGGGTCATCTGAAAAAAGTGTAAAATCCAGAAAGGCAGGACAGGCCATGGAGAACTGGGAGCCTTGTTATGCTGATGGGCGGGATGTAAATTGCCAACAGCCACTCTGGAGAAGTGTATGGTGTTTCCTGAAACATCTAAAAAACAAAGCAACAAAGCCTAGGGCACTTCCACTTATGGTCCTATAGCTTAGGGAAATTAAATTCAAAAAGACACAGCCACCCCAAAGTTTGGGACGGCTCTGTTTACAAGAACCTCGTTTACAGTACAAGTTCAAAATCACAGAAAATGAAAAATGGATAAAGAAGTTGTGGTACTTACGTACAATGCAATATCACTCAGCAATGAAATCTATGTCATCAGGCCCATAGCAGCATAATGAGTGGATTCAGGTACGATGATTCTAAGTGAAATAAGTCACACAGAAAAAGAAACATCATAAGATATCACTACTACACGGAATGTAAACTTGGCTACACAGGAACTGAATTACAAAACAGAACAGGGTCTCAAATGTAGAAAACCATCTTATGCTTGCTTAAGGGGAAAGGTGAGTTGGGGTGCTGCATAAAACCAGAGATTGAAATTAGAACAGATACCGTTCCATAAGCCAAATATGTAATAGACAAGAGCTACTCATTGCTCAACGAAGTGGACTCAACACCCCATATTAAACGCATAAGAATATACCTGACTAGTAAGAATCTTAAAACCTATGGATTTATATGTCTCCAAAAGAGAATCAACCATGTGTACAGCGGCATAAACGCAGCAGTGTTAGGATTGGTGAGGTTCGGTGAGCAAATGCAGACCCTTTGAAGTCATATTGCATGGTACCCATTCCATGGGTCTCAACTCTCCAGGTTTAAGGGATTCTTCCTTCAGCTAAAACATGCATGTGGAACCCAGAGTATGATCCACCATGTGATCGGGAAACGTGTTCAAATGTGTCTCAGTTTTCGTCCCCTGGTACTCGGGTGCAACATTCCAGACGCTTTACTAACACTCTCCCCAGTTGGAGAGTCAGTGCCTTTAACCTCCTGTTTGGCCCAGTTTGCAATTTCTGCGGAAAATGAACAGGAATAGGGAGAACCAATGAGAGACTAGCTGGAGGTGTCTGGACGGGCAAATTTATCTCTCATTTCCCACCAGGAAGAGGAATTAACCAAAGGCTCAGCGTGTCATGCCGGAACCACACTAGGGCCTGAAGCAATGCTGCGGTGTTGCGGCCAGCTCACAAGAAAACGAGTTGAAGAAAGGAGCTCAGGGGCACTGACATTCACATACCTGCAGAGTTATAAATGACAGCTATCGTCCAAAAATATATTGAAGTAAGGCTGCCAAGAGGACTTGAAAGCGGGGCAGAATTGCAGGAAACCGATTTCAGGAGGTAGACTGGAATAGCATGTAAAGCATAGGAAAAGAGGCAGAACGTCCACAATGATGCACTTGGCCAAAAAGAGCGTATGCGTTTTTTCCTGAATATATTCAGGAAAAAACACATACGCTCTTTTTGGCCAACCAAGCAAGCTTGCAAAGGAAATCTGCACTACAATGAAGTCTCACTGCCCACGGTCAAAAGGGCCATCTGAAAAAAGTGTAAAATCCAGAAAGGCAGGACAGGCCATGGAGAATTGGGAACCTTGTTATGCTGATGTGCGGGATGTAAATTGCGAACAGCCACTCTGGAGAAGTGTATGGTGTTTCCTGAAACATCTAAAAAGCAAAGCAACGGAGCCTAGGGCACTTCAACATATGGTCCTATAGCTTAGGGAAATTAAAATCAAAAAGACACAGCCACCCCAAAGTTTGGGACGGCTCTGTTTACAAGAACCTCGTTTACGGTACAAGTTCAGTATCACAGCAAGTGAAAAATGGATAAAGAATTTGTGGTAATTACGTACAATGCAATATCACGCAGCAATGAAATCTATGTCATCAGGCCCATAGCAGCATAATGAGTGGATTCAGGTACGATGATTCTAAGTGAAATAAGTCACACAGAAAAACAAACATCATAAGATATCACTACCACACGGAATGTAAACTTGGCTACACAGGAACTGAATTACAAAACAGAACAGGGTCTCAAATGTAGAAAACCGACTTATGCTTGCTTAAGGCGAAAGGTGAGTTGGGGTGCTGCATAAAACCAGAGATTGAAATTAGCACAGATACCGTTCCATAAGCCAAATATGTAATAGACAAGAGCTACTCCTTGCTCAACGAAGTGGACTCTACACCCCATAATAAACGCCTAAGAATATACCTGACTAGGAAGAATCTTAAAACCTATGGATTTATATGTCTCCGAAAGAGAATCAAGCGTGTGTACAGCGGCATAAACGCAGCAGTGATAGGATTGGTGAGGTTTGGTGAGCAAATGCAGACCCTTTGAAGTCATATTGCATGGTACCCATTCCATGGGTCTCAACTCTCCAGCTTTAAGGGATTCTTCCTTCAGCTAAAACATGCATGTGGAACCCAGAGTATGATCCACCGTGTGATCGGGAAACGTGTTCAATTGTGTCAGTTTTCGAACCCTGGTACTCGGGTGCAACATTCCAGATGCTTTACTAAGACTCTCCCCACTTGGAGAGTCAGTGCCTTTAACCTCCTGTTTGGCCCAGTTTGCAATTTCTGCGGAAAATGAACAGGAATAGGGAGAACCAAGAGAGACTAGCTGGAGGTGTCTGGACGGGCAAATTTAACTCTCATTTCCCACCAGGAAGAGGAATTAACCAAAGGCTCAGCGTGCCATGCCGGAACCACACTAGGGCCTGAAGCAATGCTGCGGTGTTGTGGCCAGCTCACAAGAAAGCGAGTTGAAGAAAGGAGCTCAGGGGCACTGTCATTCACAAACCTGCAGAGTTATAAATGATAGCTATCGTCCAAAAATATATTGAAGTAAGGCTGCCAAGAGGACTTGAAAGCGGGGCAGAATTGCAGGAAACCGATTTCAGGAGGTAGACTGGAATTGCATGTAAAGCATAGGAAAAGAGGCAGAACGTCCACAATGATGCACTTGGCCAAAAAGGGCGTATGCGTTTTTTCCTGAATATATTCAGGAAAAAACGCATACGCCCTTTTTGGCCAACCAAGCAAGCTTGCAAAGGAAATCTGCACTACAATGAAGTCTCACTGCCCCCCGGTCAAAAGGGCCATCTGAAAAAAGTGTAAAATCCAGAAAGGCAGGACAGGCCATGGAGAACTGGGAGCCTTGTTATGCTGATGGGCGGGATGTAAATTGCCAACAGCCACTCTGGAGAAGTGTATGGTGTTTCCTGAAACATCTAAAAAACAAAGCAACAAAGCCTAGGGCACTTCCACTTATGGTCCTATAGCTTAGGGAAATTAAAATCAAAAAGACACAGCCACCCCAAAATTTGGGAAGGCTCTGTTTACAAGAACCTCGTTTACAGTATAAGTTCAAAATCACAGAAAGTGAAAAATGGATAAAGAAGTTGTGGTACTTACGTACAATGCAATATCACTCAGCAATGAAATCTATGTCATCAGGCCCATAGCAGCATAATGAGTGGATTCAGGTACGATGATTCTAAGTGAAATAAGTCACACAGAAAAAGAAACATCATAAGATATCTCTACCACATGGAATGTAAACTTGGCTACACAGGAACTGAATTACAAAACAGAACAGGGTCTCAAATGTAGAAAACCGACTTATGCTTGCTTAAGGGGAAAGGTGAGTTGGGGTGCTGCATAAAACCAGAGATTGAAATTAGCACAGATACCGTTCCATAAGCCAAATATGTAATAGACAAGAGCTACTCCTTGCTCAACGAAGTGGACTCTACACCCCATATTAAACGCCTAAGAATATACCTGACTAGTAAGAATCTTAAAACCTATGGATTTATATGTCTCAGAAAGAGAATCAAGCGTGTGTACAGTGGCATAAATGCAGCAGTGATAGGATTGGTGAGGTTCGGTGAGCAAATGCAGACCCTTTGAAGTCATATTGCATGGTACCCATTGCAGGGGTCTCAACTCTCCAGGTTTAAGGGATTCTTCCTTCAGCTAAAACATGCATGTGGAACCCAGAGTATGATCCACCATGTGATCGGGAAACGTGTTCAAATGTGTCTCAGTTTTCGTCCCCTGGTACTCGGGTGCAACATTCCAGACGCTTTACTAACACTCTCCCCACTTGGAGAGTCAGTGCCTTTAACCTCCTGTTTGGCCCAGTTTGCAATTTCTGCGGAAAATGAACAGGAATAGGGAGAACCAATGAGAGACTAGCTGGAGGTGTCTGGACGGGCAAATTTAACTCTCATTTCCCACCAGGAAGAGGAATTAAACAAAGGCTCAGCGTGCCATGCCGGAACCACACTAGGGCCTGAAGCAATCCTGCGGTGTTGCGGCCAGCTCACAAGAAAGCGAGTTGAAGAAAGGAGCTCAGGGGCACTGTCATTCACATACTTGCAGAGTTATAAATGATAGCTATCGTCCAAAAATATATTGAAGTAAGGCTGCCAAGAGGACTTGAAAGCGGGGCAGAATTGCAGGAAACCGATTTCAGGAGGTAGACTGGAATTGCATGTAAAGCATAGGAAAAGAGGCAGAACGTCCACAATGATGCACTTGGCCAAAAAGGGCGTATGCGTTTTTTCCTGAATATATTCAGGAAAAAACGCATACGCCCTTTTTGGCCAACCAAGCAAGCTTGCAAAGGAAATCTGCACTACAATGAAGTCTCACTGCTCCCCGGTCAAAAGGGCCATCTGAAAAAAGTGTAAAATCCAGAAAGGCAGGACAGGCCATGGAGAACTGGGAGCCTTGTTATGCTGATGGGCGGGATGTAAATTGCCAACAGCCACTCTGGAGAAGTGTATGGTGTTTCCTGAAACATCTAAAAAACAAAGCAACAGAGCCTAGGGCACTTCCACTTATGGTCCTATAGCTTAGGGAAATTAAAATCAAAAAGACTCAGCCATCCCAAAGTTAGGGACAGCTCTGTTTACAAGAACCTCATTTATGGTCCAAGTTCAATATCACAGAAAGCGAAAAATGGATAAAGAAGTTGTGGTACTTACGTACAATGCAATATCACTCAGCAATGAAATCTATGTCATCAGGCACGTAGCAGCATAATGAGTGGATTCAGGTACGATGATTCTAAGTGAAATAAGTCACACAGAAAAACAAACATCATAAGATATCACTACTACAAGGAATGTAAACTTGGCTACACAGGAACTGAATTACAAAACAGAACAGGGTCTCAAATGTAGAAAACCAACTTATGCTTGCTTAAGGCGAAAGGTGAGTTGGGGTGCTGCATAAAACCAGAGATTGAAATTAGCACAGATACCGTTCCATAAACCAAATATATAATAGACAAGACCTACTCCTTGTTCAACGAAGTGGACTCTACACCCCATATTAAACGCGTAAGAATATACCTGACTAGAAAGAATCTTAAAACCTATGGATTTATATGTCTCCGAAAGAGAATCAAGCGTGTGTACAGTGTCATAAACGCAGCAGTGATAGGATTGGTGAGGTTCGGTGAGCAAATGCAGACCCTTTGAAGTCATATTGCATGGTACCCATTCCATGGGTCTCAACTCTCCAGGTTTAAGGGATTCTTCCTTCAGCTAAAACATGCATGTGGAACCCAGAGTATGATCCACCGTGTGATCGGGAAACGTGTTTAATTGTGTCAGTTTTCATCCCCCGGTACTCGGGTGCAACATTCCAGACGCTTTACTAACACTCTCCCCACTTGGAGAGACAGTGCCTTTAACCTCTTGTTTGGCCCAGTTTGCAATTTCTGCGGAAAATGAACAGGAATAGGGAGAACCAATGAGAGACTAGCTGGAGGTGTCTGGACGGGCAAATTTAACTCTCATTTCCCACCAGGAAGAGGAATTAACCAAAGGCTCAGCATGTCATGCCGGAACCACACTAGGGCCTGAAGCAATGCTGCGGTGTTGCGGCCAGCTCACAAGAAAGCGAGTTGAAGAAAGGAGCTCAGGGGCACTGTCATTCACATACCTGCAGAGTTATAAATGATAGCTATCGTCCAAAAATATATTGAAGTAAGGCTGCCAAGAGGACTTGAAAGCGGGGCAGAATTGCAGGAAACCGATTTCAGGAGGTAGACTGGAATTGCATGTAAAGCATAGGAAAAGAGGCAGAACGTCCACAATGATGCACTTGGCCAAAAAGGGCGTATGCGTTTTTTCCTGAATATATTCAGGAAAAAACGCATACGCCCTTTTTGGCCAACCAAGCAAGCTTGCAAAGGAAATCTGCACTACAATGAAGTCTCACTGCTCCCCGGTCAAAAGGGCCATCTGAAAAAAGTGTAAAATCCAGAAAGGCAGGACAGGCCATGGAGAACTGGGAGCCTTGTTATGCTGATGGGCGGGATGTAAATTGCCAACAGCCACTCTGGAGAAGTGTATGGTGTTTCCTGAAACATCTAAAAAACAAAGCAACAGAGCCTAGGGCACTTCCACTTATGGTCCTATAGCTTAGGGAAATTAAAATCAAAAAGACTCAGCCACCCCAAAGTTAGGGACAGCTCTGTTTACAAGAACCTCATTTATGGTCCAAGTTCAATATCACAGAAAGCGAAAAATGGATAAAGAAGTTGTGGTACTTACGTACAATGCAATATCACTCAGCAATGAAATCTATGTCATCAGGCCCGTAGCAGCATAATGAGTGGATTCAGGTACGATGATTCTAAGTGAAATAAGTCACACAGAAAAACAAACATCATAAGATATCACTACTACAAGGAATGTAAACTTGGCTACACAGGAACTGAATTACAAAACAGAACAGGGTCTCAAATGTAGAAAACCAACTTATGCTTGCTTAAGGCGAAAAGTGAGTTGGGGTGCTGCATAAAACCAGAGATTGAAATTAGAACAGATACCGTTCCATAAGCCAAATATTTAATAGACAAGAGCTACTCCTTGCTCAACGAAGTGGACTCTACACCCCATATTAAACGCGTAAGAATATACCTGACTAGAAAGAATCTTAAAACCTATGGATTTATATGTCTCCGAAAGAGAATCAAGCGTGTGTACAGTGTCATAAACGCAGCAGTGATAGGATTGGTGAGGTTCGGTGAGCAAATGCAGACCCTTTGAAGTCATATTGCATGGTACCCATTCCATGGGTCTCAACTCTCCAGGTTTAAGGGATTCTTCCTTCAGCTAAAACATGCATGTGGAACCCAGAGTATGATCCACCGTGTGATCGGGAAACGTGTTTAATTGTGTCAGTTTTCATCCCCCGGTACTCGGGTGCAACATTCCAGACGCTTTACTAACACTCTCCCCACTTGGAGAGTCAGTGCCTTTAACGTCTTGTTTGGCCCAGTTTGCAATTTCTGCGGAAAATGAACAGGAATAAGGAGAACCAATGAGAGACTAGCTGGAGGTGTCTGGACGGGCAAATTTAACTCTCATTTCCCACCAGGAAGAAGAATTAACCAAAGGCTCAGCATGTCATGCCGGAACCACACTAGGGCCTGAAGCAATGCTGCGGTGTTGCGGCCAGCTCACAAGAAAGCGAGTTGAAGAAAGGAGCTAAGGGGCACTGTCATTCACAAACCTGCAGAGTTATAAATGACAGCTATCGTCCAAAAATATATTGAAGTAAGGCTGCCAAGAGGACTTGAAAGCGGGGCAGAATTGCAGGAAACCGATTTCAGGAGGTAGACTGGAATTGCATGTAAAGCATAGGTAAAGAGGCAGAACGTCCACAATGATGCACTTGTCCAAAAGGGGCGTATGCGTTTTTTCCTGAATATATTCAAGAAAAAACGCATACGCACTTTTTGGCCAACCAAGCAAGCTTGCAAAGGAAATCTGCACTAAAATGAAGTCTCACTGGCCCCCAGTCAAAAGGGCCATCTGATAAAAGTGTAAAATCCAGAAAGGCAGGACAGGCCATGGAGATGTGAGAGCCTTGTTATGCTGATGGGCGGGATGTAAATTGCGAACAGCCACTCTGGAGAAGTGTATGGTGTTTCCTGAAACATCTAAAAAGCAAAGCAACGGAGCCTAGGGCACTTCAACATATAGTCCTATAGCTTAGGGAAATTAAAATCAAAAAGACACAGCCACCCCAAAGTTTGGGACGGCTCTGTTTACAAGAACCTCGTTTACGGTACAAGTTCAGTATCACAGCAAGTGAAAAATGGATAAAGAATTTGTGGTAATTACGTACAATGCAATATCACGCAGCAATGAAATCTATGTCATCAGGCCCATAGCAGCATAATGAGTGGATTCAGGTACGATGATTCTAAGTGAAATAAGTCACACAGAAAAAGAAACATCATAAGATATCACTACCACACGGAATGTAAACTTGGCTACACAGGAACTGAATTACAAAACAGAACAGGGTCTCAAATGTAGAAAACCGACTTATGCTTGCTTAAGGCGAAAGGTGAGTTGGGGTGCTGCATAAAACCAGAGATTGAAATTAGCACAGATACCGTTCCATAAGCCAAATATGTAATAGACAAGAGCTACTCCTTGCTCAACGAAGTGGACTCTACACCCCATAATAAACGCCTAAGAATATACCTGACTAGGAAGAATCTTAAAACCTATGGATTTATATGTCTCCGAAAGAGAATCAAGCGTGTGTACAGCGGCATAAACGCAGCAGTGATAGGATTGGTGAGGTTTGGTGAGCAAATGCAGACCCTTTGAAGTCATATTGCATGGTACCCATTCCATGGGTCTCAACTCTCCAGCTTTAAGGGATTCTTCCTTCAGCTAAAACATGCATGTGGAACCCAGAGTATGATCCACCGTGTGATCGGGAAACGTGTTCAATTGTGTCAGTTTTCGAACCTTGGTACTCGGGTGCAACATTCCAGATGCTTTACTAACACTCTCCCCACTTGGAGAGTCAGTGCCTTTAACCTCCTGTTTGGCCCAGTTTGCAATTTCTGCGGAAAATGAACAGGAATAGGGAGAACCAAGAGAGACTAGCTGGAGGTGTCTGGACGGGCAAATTTAACTCTCATTTCCCACCAGGAAGAGGAATTAACCAAAGGCTCAGCGTGCCATGCCGGAACCACACTAGGGACTGAAGCAATGCTGCGGTGTTGTGGCCAGCTCACAAGAAAGCGAGTTGAAGAAAGGAGCTCAGGGGCACTGTCATTCACAAACCTGCAGAGTTATAAATGATAGCTATCGTCCAAAAATATATTGAAGTAAGGCTGCCAAGAGGACTTGAAAGCGGGGCAGAATTGCAGGAAACCGATTTCAGGAGGTAGACTGGAATTGCATGTAAAGCATAGGAAAAGAGGCAGAACGTCCACAATGATGCACTTGGCCAAAAAGGGCGTATGCGTTTTTTCCTGAATATATTCAGGAAAAAACGCATACGCCCTTTTTGGCCAACCAAGCAAGCTTGCAAAGGAAATCTGCACTACAATGAAGTCTCACTGCCCCCCGGTCAAAAGGGCCATCTGAAAAAAGTGTAAAATCCAGAAAGGCAGGACAGGCCATGGAGAACTGGGAGCCTTGTTATGCTGATGGGCGGGATGTAAATTGCCAACAGCCACTCTGGAGAAGTGTATGGTGTTTCCTGAAACATCTAAAAAACAAAGCAACAAAGCCTAGGGCACTTCCACTTATGGTCCTATAGCTTAGGGAAATTAAAATCAAAAAGACACAGCCACCCCAAAATTTGGGAAGGCTCTGTTTACAAGAACCTCGTTTACAGTATAAGTTCAAAATCACAGAAAGTGAAAAATGGATAAAGAAGTTGTGGTACTTACGTACAATGCAATATCACTCAGCAATGAAATCTATGTCATCAGGCCCATAGCAGCATAATGAGTGGATTCAGGTACGATGATTCTAAGTGAAATAAGTCACACAGAAAAAGAAACATCATAAGATATCTCTACCACATGGAATGTAAACTTGGCTACACAGGAACTGAATTACAAAACAGAACAGGGTCTCAAATGTAGAAAACCGACTTATGCTTGCTTAAGGGGAAAGGTGAGTTGGGGTGCTGCATAAAACCAGAGATTGAAATTAGCACAGATACCGTTCCATAAGCCAAATATGTAATAGACAAGAGCTACTCCTTGCTCAACGAAGTGGACTCTACACCCCATATTAAACGCCTAAGAATATACCTGACTAGTAAGAATCTTAAAACCTATGGATTTATATGTCTCAGAAAGAGAATCAAGCGTGTGTACAGTGGCATAAATGCAGCAGTGATAGGATTGGTGAGGTTCGGTGAGCAAATGCAGACCCTTTGAAGTCATATTGCATGGTACCCATTGCAGGGGTCTCAACTCTCCAGGTTTAAGGGATTCTTCCTTCAGCTAAAACATGCATGTGGAACCCAGAGTATGATCCACCATGTGATCGGGAAACGTGTTCAAATGTGTCTCAGTTTTCGTCCCCTGGTACTCGGGTGCAACATTCCAGACGCTTTACTAACACTCTCCCCACTTGGAGAGTCAGTGCCTTTAACCTCCTGTTTGGCCCAGTTTGCAATTTCTGCGGAAAATGAACAGGAATAGGGAGAACCAATGAGAGACTAGCTGGAGGTGTCTGGACGGGCAAATTTAACTCTCATTTCCCACCAGGAAGAGGAATTAAACAAAGGCTCAGCGTGCCATGCCGGAACCACACTAGGGCCTGAAGCAATCCTGCGGTGTTGCGGCCAGCTCACAAGAAAGCGAGTTGAAGAAAGGAGCTCAGGGGCACTGTCATTCACATACTTGCAGAGTTATAAATGATAGCTATCGTCCAAAAATATATTGAAGTAAGGCTGCCAAGAGGACTTGAAAGCGGGGCAGAATTGCAGGAAACCGATTTCAGGAGGTAGACTGGAATTGCATGTAAAGCATAGGAAAAGAGGCAGAACGTCCACAATGATGCACTTGACAAAAAGGGCATATGCGTTTTTTCCTGAATATATTCAGGAAAAAACGCATACGCCCTTTTTGGCCAACCAAGCAAGTTTGCAAAGGAAATCTGCACTACAATGAAGTCTCACTGCTCCCCGGTCAAAAGGGCCATCTGAAAAAAGTGTAAAATCCAGAAAGGCAGGACAGGCCATGGAGAACTGGGAGCCTTGTTATGCTGATGGGCGGGATGTAAATTGCCAACAGCCAC